>NW_026609218.1:197983-264579 GCF_029499605.1 Hyla sarda
AAAAGCAAATGAAACATAATGTCACCAAACTCCAAAAATGGGCCGGACAAAATTATTGGCCCCTTAACTTAATATTTGGTTGCACACCCTTTGGAAAAATAAGTGAAATCAGTGTCTTCCTATAACCATCAATAAGCTTCTTATACCTCTCAGCCGGAATGTTGGACCACTCTTCCTATAACCATCAATAAGCTTCTTACACCTCTCAGCCGGAATGTTGGACCACTCTTCCTATAACCATCAATAAGCTTCTTACACTTCTCAGCCGGAATGTCGGACCACTCTTCCTATAACCATCAATAAGCGTCTTACACCTCTCAGCCGGAATGTCGGACCACTCTTCCTATAACCATCAATAAGCTTCTTACACCTCTCAGCCGGAATGTTGGACCACTCTTCCTATAACCATCAATAAGCTTCTTACACTTCTCAGCCGGAATGTCGGACCACTCTTCCTATAACCATCAATAAGCTTCTTACACCTCTCAGCCGGAATGTTGGACCACTCTTCCTATAAGCATCAATAAGCTTCTTACACCTCTCAGCCGGAATGTTGGACCACTCTTCCTATAACCATCAATAAGCTTCTTACACTTCTCAGCCGGAATGTTGGACCACTCTTCCTATAAGCATCAATAAGCTTCTTACACCTCTCAGCCGGAATGTTGGAGCACCCTTCCTTTACAAACTGCTCCAGGTCTCTTATTGGAAAAGAGAAAAGAAGAAAAAAAGAGAGGACAGCGCCTCGTGTAATCCTGCAGACATAGAGGGAGGGGGACAGTCTAAAAAAATGGACTCTCACCTGTGGCACCTCTTGGTTTTATGCATATCACTCCAATTCGCGGGGTACCAAGGAACTGCAGGCCGAAGGAGTGAATGCTGGATGCCGGAAAACGGATCCAGAACTAGACAAATTCAGGAAACAAAAATAACTCCAAGATTGGCGCTGTTCCAGTGAAGGCAATGTTCCGTTCTTATTCAAGTAAAACCATATTTATTGATCAAAGACAGTTTTACAGGCACATCAAAGGCAAGACTCGTTTCGGGTCACTGCGTTCCCTTTCTCAATTGCAGATGTAGCATGTTATAGGAATAGTGGTCATTTTATACCTACAAAAAAAAGCAAAACAAAGGGGGCGTGGCTATCCCCTTTCTGTGCGAGTAAGTTTAAAAAAAGAAACTGCTCAAATACACAATTTAAAAAGCACCAAAGGGTTAAAAGTAATAATAATATATTAAACATCTGCCATAAGTGTTATTGCACTTTTGACCCCGATATGAAATGGTCCATTAACCTAAACTCCATAATCAGAATGCACAAGATTAAGAAACTTAACAAAATACACAGATTTTCTTTTGCACAACATAATAGACATATATTCGCAATGTGAAGAAAAAAAAATCAATTTCTTTTGAAGAAACAGCAAATTCGATATAGATGAACAATGTAGTGAAAGTATCACCTGACTCGGTTTTATGAATGAACACTCCATGTAAATAAACAGAGTAGTGTATCTGACGTGCCTGACGTCATCTATAGAGATGAGCGAACTTTTCAAAAATTCGATTCGGCCGATTCGCCAAATTTTCCCGAAAAGTTTGTTTCGATCCGAATTTGTTCGCGGCGAATCAATATTAAAAAAGGCTATTTCTAGCCTACATACAGCCTCTATAGGGGTATAGAACACTTTGCTGTGTCCTAAAATGCATATGGAGTGTGCTGGGGTAGTGAAATAATACTGTTATTCAGAATAACATGCAGATTACCGGCATCGCTCTTAGAATCACTGCCGCACAGCAGTACAATGACAGAGCCTGGTGGTGGCATCAGTGTCAGGAGACCATATAGTGACTGAATGACACAGCGTGGACATGTTGGCAGCAAGAGGAGACCATTTAGTGGCTGAATGGCACAGCGTGGAGGTGTTGGCAGCATGAGGACACCATATAGTGGCTGAATGACACAGCATGGAGGTGTTGACAGCATGAGGAGACCATATAGTGGCTGAATGGCACAGTATGGAGGTGTTGGCAGCATGAGGAGACCATATAGTGGCTGGCTGACACAGCGTGGAGGTGTTGGCAGCATGAGGAGATCATATAGTGGCTGAATGGCACAGTGTGGAGGTGTTGGCAGCATGAGGAGACCATATAGTGGCTGAATGGCACAGCGTGGAGGTGTTGGCAGCATGAGGAGATCATATAGTGACTGAATGGCACAGCGTGGAGGTGTTGGCAGCATGAGGAGATCATATAGTGGATGAATGGCACAGCGTGGAGGTATTGGCAGCATGAGGAGATCATATAGTGACTGAATGACACAGCGTGGAGGTGTTGGCAGCATGAGAAGACCATATAGTGACTGAATGACACAGCGTGGAGGTGTTGGCAGCATGAGAAGACCATATAGTGACTGAATGACACAGCGTGGAGGTGTTGGCAGCATGAGGAGACCATTTAGTGACTGAATGACACAGCCTGGAGGTGTTGGCAGCATGAGGAGACCATTTAGTGGCTGAATGACACAGCGTGGAGGTGTTGGCAGCATGAGGACACCATATAGTGGCTGAATGGCACAGCGTGGAGTTGGCTGATGCACTAGTACACTACACACCAGGGCTTCACAATTCCCCCCCCCCCCCCCCCAAAAAAAAAAAAAAAAACACAATATATATTTTTGACAAAGATTTCTCATAGGTAGCACCCGCTCTCCAAAAATTAGAAATTTCCAGACCCAGGCCCCACCTCTGCGGCATCAGGAACCCATTTATTGCCTGAAGGACACAGCCTGGAGTTGGCTGATGCACCAGTACACACAGGGCTTCACAATCCCCTCCAAAAAAAAACTTCATTTTAGAAAATTTTTAAAGAAATCCCTTTGTGTAAGAACAAGCGCATATCCAACAGTTCACAAGACTCTATAATGCAGGACGGTGGACGACCCAAAGACATTCTTCTCAAAAATAATAAACCACACGTTTGACATTTTTTTTACAAAAACTAATTCAATATGTGTGTAAGCGCCTCTGTCTCCAAAAGATCACATCACCAAAGCAGAGTTAATCCCCGTCCGTATTTTATTTATTTTTTTTTAATTTTCATAAAAAAAAATCACACGCAACAAGCGTTCTGTTGTGTAACGATTAGCATTCTGGAAAATTCAATTTTATTACCGATAAAATTATCAGTAAATAAAAAAATAAAAAAAAACAAAGAGTGTTTAATTACCCCATACATTACACCAGGAGCAGTCAGGAGTAGGCCTCAGCAGTACCCAAGAGGCTTTAATAACCCCCTACCTTTGCCCGGTCAATTGCGAGATCAAGCAATACCAGGTGTGTTATGCCCTCAGATTTCCGGGGCCGCAGGCGCGCTCCACTGAACGGATTAGCGTCTCTCTATCTTTCATCGACCAGTGCTGGTAACCCGCTAACTCCCGCGAAGCAGGTGGCCTTTCCTGGGCACGTTTGGCTCCAGAATTTCCACTACTGCCACACCACGCTGACTGCCAACCGTGCTACCGCCTTGCTGACTCAAGGGCAACCTGCAACTCTCTTCTCCCGATGATGAACCCCCTTCTCCTGAGATCGAGCAATAACAGGTGTGTTATGCCCTCAGATGTCCGGGGCCGCAGGCGTGCTCCACTTAACGGATTAGGGTGTGTCCATCTTTTTTGGTAGCACCTGCAATCCAAAAATTTTAAATTCCCAGACCCAGGCCTCTGCAGCATCAGGAACCCATAGATTGCCTGAAAGACACAGCCTGGAGTTGGCTGATGCACGAGTACACACCCGGACTTCACAATCCACCCCAAAAAACACAAAATGTTATTGAAATTGTCTTACAAAATACCTGTTTTTTAAAAACAAGCGCATATATAACAGTTCAAAAGACTCTATAATGCAGGATGGTGGACCACCCAAAGACATTCTTCTCAAAAATAATAAACCACACAATGTTTGAAATTTGGTTAAAAAAATTATTACATGTGTGTAAGCGCATCTGTCTCCAAAAAATCAGATGATAAAAGGATTCTATTCGCCAAAAATGATTAAGCAGAGTTAATCCCTCTCCATCTATATTTTTTTTTCATTAAAAAATCACACGCAACAAGCGTTCCGTTGTGTAACGATTAGCATTCTGCAAATTTCAATTTTATTACTGATAATTTTATCAGTAAATTTAACAATAACACTACCCAAGAGTGTATAATTACCCCATACATTACACCAGGAGCAGTCAGGAGTAGGCCTCAGCACTACCCAAGAGTGTTTAATTACCCCATACATTACACCAGGAGCAGTCAGGAGTAGGCCTCAGCAGTACCCAAGAGTGTATAATTACCCCATACATTACACCAGGAGCAGTCAGGAGTAGGCCTCAGCAGTACCCAAGAGGCTTTAATAACCCCTTACCTTGCCCCATCAATTGCGAGATCGAGCAATAACAGGTGTGTTATGGCCTCAGATGTCCTGGGCCGCACTAGCGCTCCACTGAACAGATTAGCGTCTCTCTATCTTTCAAGGACAGGTGCGTGTTGCACGCTGAAACCAGTTTGTGATAGGGATCTGTGATTGCAATTATTTAATCTTAAATCGAGGAATTACCAGTAAGTGAGGGTCATAAGCTGGCGTTTATCAAGTCCCTGCCCTTTGTACACACTGCCCGTCGTTATAAACGATTGGATTAGTTAGTGAGTTGGTTAGTGAGGTCCTCGGATCGACCCTGGCAGGGTAGGAGAAGGCCCTGGCAGAGCGCCGAGAATTTAACGATCATTGTTGAAATTTGCATTAAGCATGTATTTAGCTACTGCTAAACATCCAAAAATTTAAGGCCCAAGGCCAGAGGCACCAGGGAGGCAAGTGGTTCCTGAAAGACACAGAATGAGTCTGGAGCATGCATTTGCAGTACCCAAGAGGTTTTCATAACCCCTTACATTTAAAGATCAATGTTTAAATTTGAATTAAGCATGTATTTAGCTACTGCTAAACTTCAAAAAATTATAGGCCCAAGGCCAGAAGCATCAGTTTTCCCCATATTAGGAGCATATTTGTCCCCCAGATTTGGCAGCATAGATGTCCCCCAGATTAGGCAGCATACATGTCCCCCAGATTAGCAGCATACATGTCCCCCAGATTAGGAGCATACTTGTCCCCCAGATTAGGAGCATACTTGTCCCCCAGAGTAGGCAGCATAGATGTCCCCCAGGAGCATACTTGTCCCCCAGATTAGGCAGCATAGATGTCACCCAGATTAGGCAGCATAGATGTTCCCCAGATTAGGCAGCATAGTTGTCCCCCAGATTAGGCAGTATAGTTGTCCCCCAGATTAGGCAGCATAGTTGTCCCCCAGATTAGGCAGTATAGTTGTCCCCCAGATTAGGCAGCATAGATGTCCCCCAGATTAGGCAGTATAGTTGTCCCCCAGATTAGGCAGTATAGTTGTCCCCCAGATTAGGCAGCATAGATGTCCCCCAGATTAGGCAGCATAGTTGTCCCCCAATCAGCGCGGGCCGGTCAGAGCCAATCAAAGGGCCGTATGTGGCAGGCGGGCCGTACAATGCCCAGGTCTGCCCCAGAGGGTTTCATAACCAACCACAATAGAGAAAATTTTGTTGTAGGAGAATGGTCAATCTACTCAGACCCATCTGTCATTGGTGGTTGGAAATCCTGGCTGATCCATCCCTGATTCATCTTGACAAACGTCAGTCTCTCCACATTTTTAGTGGACAGACGAGTTCGCCTTGGGGTGACTATGGCCCCGGCCGCACTAAACACCCGCTCTGATGGCACACTACTGGCCAGGCAGGACAGCTTTTCCAGGACAAACTCCGCTAGTTGCGGCCATAAATCGAGTTTGGCTGCCCAGAAGTCCAGCGGATCTTCAACGGTTGTTGGCATGGTCATGTCAAGGTATGCCACCACCTGCTGGTTCAGGTCCTGCTCCATGTCTACCTGCTGCTGATGAGTTGCTTCACTATGCGGGTGAAGAAAAGTACTCGACAGTGACTGTAGACCCAGGCTGCTGCTGATTGAGCTGGTACTGCTCCTGCCACCCCTCCCCTCCCCAGCAGCCGTGGCAGTGGAAGGTGAGCGCAGAGGGCCCCCCCCGAGTCAGACCTGCGAGCGGATGGACCATGTGGCCGATAGGCATCGGCCAACCGACTACGTAGAAGCTCCCTGAAGTAGGTCAGTTTGTCCTCCCTCTCAGTGGGTGTAAAAAAAGGCCCCCATTCTGGGCCGGTAGCGAGGGTCTAATAAGGTGGAGATCCAGAAGTCATTGCGCTGACAAATTTTGACAATTCGGGGGTCACTACGCAAGCAACTCGGCATGCATCGTGCCATTTGTGACAGTGACTCGCTTGGACTACCTGCCTCCATCTCCACTGCATACTGCCACGGTGTGTCTGGGTCCTCTGTCTCGCCTCCCTCGTAATAACCCTCCAGCTCCTCTGGCTGCTCCTCCTCTCCTGTCCAATGACCAGAAACACCGGCCATCTCATCCACCGTAAACTGTGCTCCGCTCTGCCCCTCCTCCTCCTCCTCCAGTTCATCCCCCACAGGACTCATGTAGTCTTCTGATTTAGGCGCAACGTCTCCATTGCCGTGACCAGCCCTGTTTTCAATAATTTTTTTGAGTAAATGTAGGAGTGGAATCACGTCGTTCAAGGCGTAATTCGAGCGACTAACAAAAAATGTGGCTTCCGCAAAGGGCCTCAGCAAACGGCAGGTGTCACGTATGAGCTGCCACTCGTTCACATTGAAGTTACACAGGGGAGTACTCCTATCTGCTTGTATCATCAAAAAATCTGTGATGGCTTTTCTTTGTTCGTATAGTCTGTCCAACATATGGAGGGTGGAATTCCAACATGTGGCAACGTCACAAATAAGACTATGTTGTGGGATACCGTTCTGACGCTGCAGCTCAAGCAAAGTGTGTTTGGCGGTGTATGAGTGGCTGAAGTGCATGCACAGTTTCCTTGCCATTGTCAGGACGTCTTGCAAATGGGGTGAAGACTTGATGAACTTCTTGACAACCAGATTCAACACGTGTGCCATGCAGGGTGAATGGTTCACACTTCCTTGTCGCAGCGCGGCCACAATGTTCTTCCCATTGTCGGTCACCATGGTTCCCATTTCCAGATTTCGTGGAGTAAGCCATACTCTGATTTCTTCCCTTATGAACTTTAGCAGTTTCTCCCCTGTGTGACTCCGTTCGCCAAGGCAAACCATGTGAAGGACGGCTTGACATCGCTGTGCCCTACACACATGGTACGATGAAGGGCCACCGAGATTTGGACGTGCAGTGGAGGCCGAGGACACGGGGGAGGAGGAGGAGGCGGAGTCGCACACTGTCACAGGACCAACGGGCTGACAGCGTGGAGGAGGAAGCGGTGTGACCTGTCCAAGTTGCTGTTGTGGCTGTGCAGGAACAACATTTACCCAGTGGGCCGTAAAAGACATGTATTGTCCCTGCCCGTAGTTACAGCTTCACACGTCGGCGCTGCCGTGCACTTTTGAACACACCGAAAGGCTCAAGGACTGGCTCACCTTCTCTTGTACAAACTTATGCAGGGCTGGTACTGCCTTCTTCGCAAAGAAATGACGGCTTGGGACTCTCCACCTCGGCTCGGCACAAGCCATCAATTCCCTGAAAGCTGCAGAGTCCACCAGTTGGAAAGGGAGGGACTGCAACACCAGCAACTTGGACAGGAGCACATTCAACTTCTGCACCATTGGATGAGTGGGCGCATACTGTTGTCTCTTGGACATGGCTTCGCCGATCGATTGTTGGCGGAATGGCTGACTACGAGCGGAAGAAGCAGGAGCGCAAGAAGGAGGGTTTGACACAATGCTCCCTTCAGTTGAGGTGGTGGAGCCTTGGCTGGATGACGGAGAGGGCGGATGGCCACTGGGTGATGCGGCAGGTTGGACCACTACAATCGGAGCCACGGTTATCCCAAGCCACTTTATGGTGGTGAATCATGTGTTGACACAGGGCCGTGGTGCCGAGATTGGGACCCTGGCCATGCTTCACTTTCTGCCCACAGATTTTGCAAGTGACTACGCTAAGGTCCTCCGGATTCATTATGAAGAACAACCACACCTCAGAGTAGCTAATTTTCCCACCCGCAGTCCGCACTATTTCACTGCTATTGGCGCCGTCTTCAGGAACCCCTGTTCCACTACCTCCTTGAATGGTAGCTTGCCACGAAGCAGGTGGTCTCCCCCTGGCACGTTTGGCTCCTGAATTTCCACTACTGCCACCACCACGCTGATTGCCAACCGTGCTACTGCCTTGCTGCCTCATAGACAAAGAGCAAATCTCTTCTCCTGATGATGATGAATCCCCGGCTTCTGCACCCGGCTCCCAATTGCGATCGGCTTCATCATCATCAAAAGATGTGTGCACGTCACTGATGTCCTCCTCGTGTTCCACAACAGTGTCTGCCTCAGGACCCTGAACAATTGAAACACCGCCTCCCACGTCACTCTCCGCATTACTACTTGGCCGCCTTGCGGAGCAAGGGACGCATGTCTCCTCAAATTCTTGGCTGCCCATTAGCTGCTGACTGTCCTCTATTACATCGTCCTCGCTAAATAGTGGAGCTGAACCCAAAGCATGAGATACTTCTTTGGGAGAGGGAACAGCATAGGACAAAGGCAATGAGATTACAGGGACTGCTCCCTGGCCATGCCAACTGAGGGTTGTGTCTGAGGAACCCACCGACTCTTGATTGGGGTTGTCAGATGTCGCTTGTGATGATGGGGATGAAACCAATTGACGAGGAGAGATGGGTCGACGACACGACTGCTGGGTGTTAACGGGAACTCAGGCCTATTGCTGCGACTCCTGCTGCCACTCGCCCCAAGTCTGCTGCCAACTCTGCCTGACGTATGTAGGCCTCTGCCCCTTCTCTGTGCACGTCCTGGCACTTCCCTGCCTGACATATAGTGCGTTTATGAGGGTATAGAACAGCAGCAGGCGATTACTTACGGCTGTCCTTTCAAAGTATATAGGCCCTAGACAGAATAACAGTTATTAAATAGTACACTCCTTGGTTGTATATATGCCCTTTGCAATGATGTGCGCACTGGTATGCGTATTTCTACGCTGAAAAAACACTTTAAAAAAAAAAAATACACCAGCAGGTGTATACTAATGTGTGGAATAGCTCTGAATTTAGCACCGAGACAGAATAACAGGTAGTAAATAGTACACTATTTGGTTGCATTTAGGCCCTTTGCAATGATGAGCGCACTGTTAAGCGTATTTTTACGCAGGAAAAACTTTTTTTTTTTTCTGTCATACATCGGCAGGTATATAACGTGTGGTATAACACTGAATTTAGCACAGAGACAGAGTAACAGGTGAAAAATTGTAAAAAGGCACTAAAGTCCACACTAATAGGACTTATTTCTGAACAGCAGCAGGACCCAACTGGGCAGCACCACAGAATTTTTTTTTACAGGGATTAAACCCTAAATTGAACTCTGTCACACAATTGTGAGAATCAGATTTGTGGAGCAACAGAAAAAAACTCAATTGGGCTGAAAAAAGAGGAGATTAGATGCTCCATACAGGTAAAACAGCTGTGAGATCTATGACGCAGGTGACTGCTGTGCCGCACCTCTATGCCTGCTATATGGAGTAAGGAGAATACGAGGTTTTGCTAGAATCGTTCTCTGTCAGAACTGCAGGAACACTGGGCCCTGTGTCTTTCCCTAATGCTGATGTCACCACTACTTGTAGCGGTCGGATGCTGTATAACGCCGTTGTATGCGATCAGCACACAGACGTGCAGTCACTTCCTTTCCTTATCTCGTGAATAGAAGAAATGACTAGAGGGAAGATGGCCGCCGATTATATAGGGCTGTGACATCACAGGGGTCAGTGAACACTGATAGGCTACATCTGACATGTGATTCAGGGTCAGCCCGCCTACCTTGATTCCCGCGCCAGCTTCCCGCCCTCCCATGGTGCTTTGCCCCATGTACTGACATGTGGAGCCGCCATCTTAGGTCTAAAAGAGCCTAGAACGCAGGAAAATGGAGTTTAATAAAGCGATTCGTATGATCGAATCGCGACAAAGTTCGTATTCGATCAGAATCAAATTTTTCCTGAAATTCGTAACTAATTCGGGTTCATCAGATTCGATTAGCTCATCTCTAGTCATCTACACAATATGGTCGAACTACCACAACTTTTATGAATGAGTGAACGGCTGCACTTGTATTCGGCAGAGCGCAGCTCGAAAGGTAAGTTATTGACAAAGGTGTCCATAGATTATATTATTATGAATACTGTTTAGAGGATTTTACATATAGCTAAAAGTTTTTGAAAACAACAGTAAATGTAAAAGTAACAAATACAGGTAACTAGTGTTTTTCTCAAACAGGGAACGACCAACGCTAAAAATCCAAATAATTAATTTTAAATCCAGGTCATTAGTAGCCTGTATAGATGAATTTATTGTGACTTAGTATATGAATATAAAACTATTGATACTCCTAAATAATATTTCAATGGATATTCTCAATATATTCGTTCAGACCAAGCGGAACTAAATTTTTTAAACGGAATATCCAATAATTCTCACGATTCTTAAGGGAATTGAAGCGCTGGTTAGTTCCCTTTGGGATATGTTCAATAGGGAATAGTTTGAAACCAGTGAAATCACACTTATGACATTGTAAAGCGTGCCTAGACACGCTATGCAGGGTGTAACCATTGTTAACAGTATTGAGATGTTTATTGATCCGACATCTAAAGGGTTGGATCGTGCGGCCGATATACTGAAGTCCACACTGGCACTCTAATAGATAAATAACATATTCAGTGCCACAATTCATGTAGGATTTTATTTGGGAACGCTCCCTGGTAACAGTCGACTTAAACTCCTTAGTGCCATGAACCATATTAGAAATCGGATGGATAGCTTCAAAGAGGAACACCGGTCTGTGCGTGGCGCTGGACACAAGTGATTCACATGAATGGATAAAAGTAAGGTATTCTCCCATCATGCAACACATTTCACTGCAACAGCAGCTTCATCAGGCATGATGAAGCCATGCCTGCTGAAGCTGCTGTTGCAGTGAAACGCGTTGCATGATGGGAGAATAAACTACCTTGCTTTTATCCATTCGTGTGAATCACTTGTGTCCCAGCGCCACGCACAGACCGGTGTTCCTCTTTGAAGCTATCCATCCGATTTCTACGTTTGACTGGTCGGCTGCGGACACCACCACTACATGCGCTCACCATTGTTGTGTATGTGGAAACACAACCTCCATGGGTGAGCGGGGAATTTTTATTCTATATACCTCACAGGTTTATCTTTTAATACACCATGGAGCGCTGTATCTTTCTTTGTATGAAACATATTAGAGCAGCATTTACAGGCTTTGGAGTTACACCTAAAAGTCCCAGAATTAGTCGGTAAAATGCTGTTTTTGCTGCATTGTTTAGCAATTTGTTTTAGTTTACTAGGGGCTAA
Source organism: Hyla sarda (assembly GCF_029499605.1). NCBI lineage: Eukaryota > Metazoa > Chordata > Amphibia > Anura > Hylidae > Hyla > Hyla sarda. The sequence goes on from NW_026609218.1 coordinate 209,481, forward strand.
TATGTTTGTTTTTGTTTTTTTTAAATTGACTTCCGAAATGTGATGTTAGGTTTATCTGGAATGATTTCCTTCAGATTTGGATCCAGCATTAAAGTGCACCAGTGCTTCTCTAAAATCTTTCTAATTCTTTTATGATCTGAGGTAAAATTAGTAATAAAATTACTTTTGAAAAGATTATCAGTTATGGTTTCTTTCTTTTTTGGGTTTAGACATGTTTGCTGGTCCAGTAAAGCTGCTCTTTGTTTTTGCAGTATTAACAAGGGATCTCGGGTATCCTTTGTTTCTAAACCTGGTCACCAGAATGTTCCTTTGTTCCATAAAAACTTCTTTCTTAGTGCAATTACGCCTAATCCTCTTAAATTGCCCATACGGGATATTAGCTATCCATTTATCATAATGCCCACTTTTGTAATCCAAATAGCTGTTGCTATCCACCTTTTTGAAAAATGTACGAGTTTCTAATTGTTTAGAGTCATTATGTGTCACAATGACGTCTAAAAATTCAGCATCATTGTAAAAATATTACTAGTAAACTCTCTAGGTTCCAATCATTATGATTTAAATCCTGAATAAAAGCATTGAGCTCATCTTGGGTGCCAGACCACACTATAAAAATATCATCTATATAGCGGTTATATGTAATACAGTTCTTATAAAGTGCATGTGCATAAATATATTGCAATTCATACAGCCCCATAAACAGATTTGCCAGACTTGGTGCAAATCGCGAGCCCATCGCTGTGCCGCCTATCTGCTTGTGTATGCGGCCATTGAATTCGAAATAATTATGTTGCAAGATAAATCTGATGCCATTTAAATAAAATTACGCGGAAGGTGGGGCATATTTGGATCTGTATCTAAAAAGTGGGCAACTGCAGATATACCTTTTTCATGGTCTATAATGGTGTATAAAGACGTTATGTCCATGGTTAAAAACAGTGCGGTTCCCATTCTGTATTGAGTATATTTCTAATGAAATGGGCAGTATCACGGGTGTATGATGTAATGAGGTGACCTAACGCTGTAAGATGATATCAATGTACTGAGAGAAGTCAGGGAACTAATTCCGGAAATAATCGGACGACCAGGGGGATGGACCTTTAGGCAAGTAATAAAATAGGAGTGTTCGGTTCTTGTATGGTTAGATATAAAAGTTCTTGCTTAGTAAGTACACCCTGTGAGAAACCTTCTTGTAATAAGGTCTTACGTTCTGCTGTATATTTAATAGTGGGATTATGATCTAATAATATGTAAAGCTTTTTGTCTGATAGGAAGCGTCTCTATTATTCTTCACATTGCGAATATATGTCTATTATGTTGTGCAAAAGAAAATCTGTGTATTTTGTTAAGTTTCTTAATCTTGTGCATTCTGATTATGGAGTTTAGGTTAATGGACCATTTCATATCCGGGTCAAAAGTGCAATAACACTTTTATGGCAGATGTTTAATATATTATTATTACTTTTAACCCTTTGGTGCTTTTTAAATTGTGTACTTGAGCAGTTTCTTTTTATGTATTGCATTTTTATGGTATTTTAAACTTACTCGCACAGAAAGGGGATAGCCACGCCCCCTTTGTTTGGCGTTTTTTTTTTTTTGTAGGTATAAAATGACCGCTATATCTATAACAAGCTCCATCTGCAATTGAGAAAGGGTACGCAGTGACCCGAAACGCATCTTGCCTTTGATGTGCCTGTAAAACTGTCTTTAATCAATAAATATGGTTTTACTTGAATAAGAACGAAACATTGCCTTCACTGGAACAGCGCCAATCTTGGAGTTATTTTTGTTTCCTGAATTCTCTTCTTGGAAGGCTCCTTTCCCCAACAGTAATTATAAGATCTCTCCCCAGGTGATCAATGGGATTTAGATCTGGACTCATTGCTGACACTTCAGAACTCTCCAGGGCTTTGTTGTCATCCATTTCTGGGGCTTTTTGACGTATGTTTGGGGTCATTGTCCTGCTGGAAGACCAGATACCAACCCAGATACCAACCCAGCTTTCTGACACTGGGCTGTACAGTGCGACCCAAAATCCATTGGTAATCCTCAGATTTCATGATGTCTTGTACACATTCAAGGCCCCCAGTGCCAGAGGCAGCAAAACAACCCAAAACATCACTGACCTCCCCCATATGTCACTGTAGGTACTGTGCTCTTTTCTTTGTAGGCCTCCATTCCGTTTTCGGTAAACAGTAGAATGATGGGCTTTACCAAAAAGCTCTATCTTGGTCTCATCTGTCCACAAGACGTTTTCCGAGAAGGATTTTGGTTACTCAAGTTCAGTTTGGTAAAATGTAGTCTTGTTTTTTATGTCTCTGTGTCAGCAGTGGGGTCCTCCTGGGTCTCCTCCATAGTGGGGTCCTCCTGGGTCTCCTCCATAGCATTTGATTTAAATGTGGACGGATAGTTGGTGCTGACACTGATGCTCCCTGAGCCTGCAGGACAGCTTGAATATCTTTGGAACTTGTTTGGGGCTGCTTATCCACCATCCGGACTATCTTGCATTGACACCTTTCACCGTCTATGCCCAGGGAGATTAGCTACAGTGTCATGGGTTGTAAACTTCTTGTCAGTGGATACTGGCGCACACAGACACACAATGCAAAGACTAAGTGAACTTCTCTCCTTTTTATCTGCTTTCAGGTGGGATGTTTATATTGCCCACACCTGTTACTTGTCCCAGGTGAGTATAAAGGAACATCACATGCTGGAAACAATCTTATTTATCCACAATTTTTGAAGGGTGCCAATAATTTTGTCCACCCCATTTTTGGAGTTTGGGGACATTATGTCCAATTTGCTTTTTTTCCTCCTTTTTTGGTTTAGTTCCAATACACACAAAGGGAATAAACATGTGTATAGCAAAACCTGTGTTACTGCAATATAAATATATATATACAGAGGAGAGGAGATCTCTATATATATATATATATATATACACACATACACAAAGGGAATAAACATGTGTATAGCAAAACCTGTGTTACTGCAATATATATATACAGAGGAGAGGAGATCTATATATATATATATACAGAGGAGAGGAGATCTATATATATATATACAGAGGAGAGGAGATCTATATATATAAATATACACAGAGGAGAGGAGATCTATATATATATATATATATATATACACACAGAGGAGAGGAGATCTATATATATATATATATATATATATATATATATATACACACACACACAGAGGAGAGGAGATCTATATATATATATATATATATATATATATATACATACACACAGAGGAGAGGAGATCTATATATATATATATATATATATATATATACAGAGGAGAGGAGATCTATATATATATATATATATATATATATACACACACACAGAGGAGAGGAGATCTATATATATATATATATATATATATATATATATATACAGAGGAGAGGAGATCTATATATATATATATATATATATACAGAGGAGAGGAGATCTATATATATATATATACAGAGGAGAGGAGATCTTTATATATATATATATATATATATATATATATATATATACACAAAGGGAATAAACATGTGTATAGCAAAACCTGTGTTACTGCAATATATATATGTATACACAGAGGAGAGGAGATCTATATATATATATATATATATATATATATATATATATACAGAGGAGAGGAGATCTTTATATATATATATATATATATATATATATATATATACACAAAGGGAATAAACATGTGTATAGCAAAACATGTGATACTGCAATATATATACAGAGGAGAGGAGATCTATATATATATATATATATATACAGAGGAGAGGAGATCTATATATATATATATATATATATACAGAGGAGAGGAGATCTTTATATATATATATATATATATATATATATATATATATATATACACAAAGGGAATAAACATGTGATACTGCAATCCTTTTCTGTGAGCAATATGTCACTTTCTTAATTTTTTTAGGGGTGCCAACATTTACAGCCAAGACTGTATGGATATATAGATAGATATGATGAGTGTGTATATATAATGGTAAACGTGTATATAGGGTGATATATAATATGGGTATATAAGATGGCGTGTGTGAGATATATAATATGGGTAATATATACACACACAATATGATATATGTATATAGGAAACGTCCTGACTGGACCTCTTGCCGTTTCCCCCACAGATCGCAGCCTGGGCGGCTTTGGCTTGTGTCCGTATCCTGGTGCGGTGGCGGCGGGCTCGTCCTGTTACCCGAGAACTTCTGATAAGAGACCCGTACGGGGTGAAGGGCATCCGACGACTCATAGACGCTTGTGCGTTCCGGATCTATGGTCATTGGGTGAAAAAGGGAGAACGACAGAATCGGGCAGCGTTATTCCAGAACCAGCCCAAAGCTCTATTATTAACAATAGGGGACGATGATGACAATGATGGCGACTTATAGCACACGCTGCCCCCAACTGGTGCAAGAAAGACATTCCAAGGCGGAGGAGACTATGGGTGCCCAGAGGGCGGAGGCCTTCCTCATCATGTAGCAGAGGTCACATGGTGTCCGGACTGACCCTGAATTCTCATTTATCCTCAAAGCCCCAGTCACACTGCAGATTTGTATCAGAAATGTTTATAATGTAATTGTATAATCTCTCTTCATATAGCTCCCCCCGCCCCACACAATCCTGCCATGTGTCTATACCCCTTATTTGGATCTGAACCCCCCCCCCCCCCCCCCCCCCCCAATATGCCACATGTTGCTGTTCATCTGTGTCATATTACTGAGGAATTATTAAAGACTTCATTCCAATGTGAATACAGAATTGACCTCCAACCATTACTGTTACCACAGGGGGGTCCTACCACCCACCACCACCTGTCCACAGGATAGAGAAGTGTCTGCCGGGGGTCCTATCATCCACCACCTGTCCACAGGATAGAGAAGTGTCTGCCGGGGGTCCTACCACCCACCACCACCTGTCCACAGGATAGAGAAGTGTCTGCTGGGGGTCCTATCACCCACCACCACCTGTCCACAGGATAGAGAAGTGTCTGCCGGGGGTCCTATCACCCACCACCTGTCCACAGGATAGAGAAGTGTCTGCCGGGGGTCCTATCACCCACCACCTGTCCACAGGATAGAGAAGTGTCTGCCGGGGGTCCTACCACCCACCACCACCTGTCCACAGGATAGAGAAGTGTCTGCTGGGGGTCCTATCACCCACCACCTGTCCACAGGATAGAGAAGTGTCTGCCGGGGGTCCTATCACCCACCACCTGTCCACAGGATAGAGAAGTGTCTGCCGGGGGTCCCACCACCTGTCCACAGGATAGAGAAGTGTCTGCTGGGGGTCCTATCACCCACCACCTGTCCACAGGATAGAGAAGTGTCTGCCGGGGGTCCTATCACCCACCACCTGTCCACAGGATAGAGAAGTGTCTGCCAGGGGTCCTATCACCCACCACCTGTCCACAGGATAGAGAAGTGTCTGCCGGGGGTCCTATCACCCACCACCTGTCCACAGGATAGAGAAGTGTCTGCCAGGGGTCCTATCACCCACCACCTGTCCACAGGATAGAGAAGTGTCTGCCGGGGGTCCTATCACCCACCACCTGTCCACAGGATAGAGAAGTGTCTGCCGGGGGTCCTATCACCCACCACCTGTCCACAGGATAGAGAAGTGTCTGCCGGGGGTCCTACCCACCACCTGTCCACAGGATAGAGAAGTGTCTGCCGGGGGTCCTATCACCCACCACCTGTCCACAGGATAGAGAAGTGTCTGCCGGGGGTCCTACCACCCACCACCTGTCCACAGGATAGAGAAGTGTCTGCCGGGGGTCCTATCACCCACCACCTGTCCACAGAATAGAGAAGTGTCTGCTGGGGGTCCAACTACCCACCACCTGTCCACAGGATAGAGAAGTGTCTGCCGGGGGTCCTACCACCCACCACCACCTGTCCACAGGATAGAGAAGTGTCTGCCAGGGGTCCTATCACCCACCACCTGTCCACAGGATAGAGAAGTGTCTGCCGGGGGTCCTATCACCCACCACCTGTCCACAGGATAGAGAAGTGTCTGCCGGGGGTCCTACCACCCACCACCACCTGTCCACAGGATAGAGAAGTGTCTGCCGGGGGTCCTATCACCCACCACCTGTCCACAGGATAGAGAAGTGTCTGCCGGGGGTCCTATCACCCACCACCTGTCCACAGGATAGAGAAGTGTCTGCCAGGGGTCCTATCACCCACCACCTGTCCACAGGATAGAGAAGTGTCTGCCGGGGTCCAACTACCCACCACCTGTCCACAGGATAGAGAAGTTGTGTCCTACTGTAGACAGGGCAGAGGAGGAATCTCCTCAGTGTCTTACACTGGCTCTCAGCTGAGGAGAAGACCACTGGCAGACCCTCTGTCCTCCTCCCCCACCCTCCAGACTGTTATGTCTTTCTCCTCCTTCCAGACTCCTCTGTCCTTCCCCTGCTCCCTCCAGACTCCTCTGTCCTTTCCTTACTCCCTCCAGACTCCTCTGTCCTACCCTTGCTCCCTCCAGACTCCTTTGTCCTTCTGCTCCTCCCTCCAGACTTTTCTGTCCTCCTCCATACTCTCCGTTTTTCTCTTCCCTTAAGACATCTCTGTCCTCCTGACTCTTTTATCCTCCAGACTCCTTTATCCTCCTTCTCCCTCCAGACTCCTTTATCCTCCTCCTCGCTCCAGACTCCTTTATCCTCCTCCTCGCTCCAGACTCCTTTATCCTCCTCCTCGCTCCAGACTCCTTTATCCTCCTCCTCGCTCCAGACTCCTTTATCCTCCTCCTCGCTCCAGACTCCTTTATCCTCCTCCTCCCTCCAGACTCCTTTATCCTCCTCCTCACTCCAGACTCCTTTATCCTCCTCCTCCCTCCAGACTCCTTTATCCTCCTCCTCGCCCCAGACTCCTTTATCCTCCTTCTCCCTCCAGACTCCTTTATCCTCCTCCTCCCTCCAGACTCCTTTACCCTCCTCCTCCTCCCTCCAGACTCCTTTACCCTCCTCCTCGCTCCAGACTCCTTTATCCTCCTTCCCGCTCCAGACTCCTTTATCCTTCTTCTCCCTCCAGACTCCTTTATCCTCCTCCTCCCTCCAGACTCCTTTATCCTCCTTCTCCCTCCAGACTCCTTTATCCTCCTCCTCCCTCCAGACTCCTTCATCATTCTTCCCCTTCCTCCAGACTCTAGGGTCCTCCACCTTCTCCTCTGTCCTCCTTTTCCTCACAGCCATGTTCCTTCTCTCCACTGATATCTAGAAGGCCCCATACATGGCTGTCCTGTTAACATCAGGTGTGGCCAGGACAGTGAGGAGGAAACATGGCCGACCTCCCGGGGAACAGACAAGGTGTCTCTATATATAATAAAGACATTATACAGAAGGAGCGGGGGGAGATTTATTGTGCTTCCATATGGCAGATGTCTCAGTGATAGCGGTGACTGTGTAGGGGGGAGATTTATTGTGGTTCCATATGACAGGCATCTCAGTGGTGACGCTACATGGCCCCTGCCTTGAGCTCAGAACGTTCCCTTTCAGCCGGCGGGGTCCTCGTCCGGCCTCATCTGCTGCTCAGAATCTCCCTGAAGGTAGAAAACAAAAAAAACTGAAGCAAATCTCATTAAAGAGAACCTGTCATGTGATAAATGTTATAATCCTCCAGATCACTGCTCCGTCATGATAAATGTTATATATTCCCCCAGATCACTGCTCCGTCATAAATGTTATATACTCTCCCAGATCACTGCTCCGTCATGATAAATGTTATATACTCCCCCAGATCACTGCTCCGTCATGATAAATGTTATATAATCCTCCAGATCACTGCTCCGTCATGATAAATGTTATATAATCCCCCAGATCACTGCTCCGTCATGATAAATGTTATATAATCCCCCAGATCACTGCTCCGTCATGATAAATGTTATATACTCCCCCAGATCACTGCTCCATCATGATAAATGTTATATACTCCCCCAGATCACTGCTCCATCATGATAAATGTTATATACTCCTCCAGATCACTGCTCCGTCATGATAAATGTTATATACTCCCCCAGATCACTGCTCCGTCATGATAAATGTTATATAATCCCCCAGATCACTGCTCCGTCATGATAAATGTTATATAATCCCCCAGATCACTGCTCCGTCATGATAAATGTTATATAATCCCCCAGATCACTGCTCCGTCATGATAAATGTTATATACTCCCCCAGATCACTGCTCCGTCATGATAAATGTTATATAATCCCCCAGATCACTGCTCCGTCATGATAAATGTTATATAATCCCCCAGATCACTGCTCCGTCATGATAAATGTTATATAATCCCCCAGATCACTGCTCCGTCATGATAAATGTTATATACTCCTCCAGATCACTGCTCCGTCATGATAAATGTTATATACTCCTCCAGATCACTGCTCCGTCATGATAAATGTTATATACTCCTCCAGATCACTGCTCCGTCATGATAAATGTTATATACTCCTCCAGATCACTGCTCCGTCATGATAAATGTTATATACTCCTCCAGATCACTGCTCCGTCATGATAAATGTTATATAATCCCCGAGATCACTGCTACATCATGATAAATGTTATATACTCCTCCAGATCACTGCTCCATCATGATAAATGTTATATACTCCTCCAGATCACTGCTCCATCATGATAAATGTTATATACTCCTCCAGATCACTGCTCCATCATGATAAATGTTATATACTCCCCCAGATCACTGCTCCATCATGATAAATGTTATATACTCCCCCAGATCACTGCTCCATCAAGATAAATGTTATATACTCCCCCAGATCACTGCTCCATCATGATAAATGTTATATACTCCTCCAGATCACTGCTCCATCAAGATAATGTTATATACTCCTCCAGATCACTGCTCCATCATGATAAATGTTATATACTCCAGATCACTGCTCCATCATGATAAATGTTATATACTCCTCCAGATCACTGCTCCATCATGATAAATGTTATATAATCCTCCAGATCACTGCTCCATCATGATAAATGTTATATACTCCTCCAGATCACTGCTCCATCATGATAAATGTTATATACTCCTCCAGATCACTGCTCCATCATGATAAATGTTATATACTCCTCCAGATCACTGTTCCATCATGATAAATGTTATATAATCCTCCAGATCACTGCTCCATCATGATAAATGTTATATACTCCAGATCACTGCTCCATCATGATAAATGTTATATACTCCTCCAGATCACTGCCCCATCATGATAAATGTTATATACTCCAGATCACTGCCCCATCATGATAAATGTTATATACTCCAGATCACTGCTCCATCATGATAAATGTTATATACTCCTCCAGATCACTGCTCCATCATGATAAATGTTATATACTCCTCCAGATCACTGCTCCATCATGATAAATGTTATATACTCCTCCAGATCACTGCTCCATCATGATAAATGTTATATACTCCCCCATATCACTGCTCCATCATGATAAATGTTATATACTCCCCCATATCACTGCTCCATCATGATAAACATCCTTCCCTGCCTTTATTGTTAAGTTTTCTACCTTGATATCGCTCTGTATTTTCTGCTCAGTCTCAGTCGGATTCACAGACTGGGAAGGGACGTTTCCCAGCAGGCGTGACATCATCTGAAGCCATACAGGGGAGAACTTCCTCCATCACTCTGCTACACACAGCCCATGGCAGTTCAGTGTGAGATGAGCTATGATTGGCTAAGGCTGCACCCCCCTTGCCAGGCCAGCAGGAGTCCAAAGTCTGTGGGAAAATGTGCTCCGGAGACACCTCATGGCAGCTTTTTTTTAATCAGAAATAAAACTTCATTTATTTAACCCCTTAAGAACATGCGCCGTAAATGTACGGTGCTGCATAGCATCACTTTGCGCACAGCGTCATACATTTACGGCGCGGCTGTGACGCAAGCGCAGGAGCAGGGCTCGCTTCATTCCTGACCACTGACAGCAGCCGCAGGCCGCCCGTAATGGCAGACATCAGTGATTGTGCCGACGTCCGCCATTAACCCCTGAGATATCGTGATTACAGATCATGGCATCTGCGGCAATGCAAAACTTTGAATGGCAGATCTAATCGCCGACGGCACTGCCGCGGGAATCAGGTCAGCGAAGTTGGTGGACGGACGTCCCCTCACCTGACTGTCAGTCTCCTGGGGTCCTCTGCACTGATCTGCCTTCCAGCAGACCAGAGAAGAAGATCACCGATAATACTGATCAGTGCTATGCCCTATGCATAGCACTGAACAGTATTAGCAATGTGATGATTGCTATAAATTAGGGTCCAATGGGGACTATTAAAGTGTAAAAATAAGCGGGGGAAAAAATGGGGAAAAGAGCCTCCCCCAATAAAGTTTTAAATCACCTTTTATCCCATATTAATACACAAAAGCGTAAAAAAATGATAAACATATTTGGTATCATCTCGTGCGTAAATGTCTGAACTATAAAACTATAATGTTAATGATCCCCCTATAGTGAAATGCGTAAACGCTTTTTTGTCATATCAAACTGACAACAAATTTAATAAAAAGCGATCAAAAAATCACATTTGTGATCGGGGCTACATAATCGTGCTCGTGATTACCATGGTATATACTTACTTGTTATATAAAACATTTGAACCTAACATATCGGTCTGAATTGTGCCCAATGACCGAGGCCACGCCTTTAGTGGGCAAAAAGTCCACATGGTAGGGAAGTAATTGTAATAAGCATGAAACCGATGCCCCTGACTTAAAGGGGTACTCCGGCGATGGTGGATTTTTTTGGCATAGTTTAGTTTCTTTAGGGTCCTTCCTATGCCTCAGGCTGCGTTTTTCTAGCTACTTTGCATTTATTGAAAATTTACCTTTCGTTTATGGAGGAAGTCTTGTAGTTCATTGCCTTTTCCATGTGCTGGTGACCACTTTTTTTCCCCCTGTCGGCGGCCATGTTGCGTTCGTGACGTAAGGGTCTCCTTCCTCTATTTTTTTGCCTGGCCGAACCCCGCTCATGAATATTCATGACTCTGTTCAGTGGCTCCTGCCCAGGAACGCCCTTGCTGCAGTTTCTTGGTTGATTGGATGTACTTTGTCCAATCCTTGTTTAGAGAGTGCGGTCACGCGAACCCCGTTGTTCACGTGATCGCTGTTTTCACAGTGTAATGTTTGGTTGGCCGGCAGCCAATCAGAGCGACTTGGCACAGTCGGCCCCTCCCCCCACCCCCTGACGAGGCCGAGGGATGTGCAGGGACGGGAGAAGCATCAGCCCTAAAAAAAAAAAAGCCGACGCAAGATCTCATAGGAACTGTAGTTCCCACACACCAAAAGACAGGAAGACAGAGAGGTAAACAAAGGGCTAACTATAGAAAAACAAAAAAAAAGCACCAGAAAGGACAGCAGAGACCATAGCAAATATTACAGGTTAGCAGACTGCTCTGCGACATGTGGAACAGTGAAAATTACAAATATACCGCCGGAGTACCCCTTTAACACAAACCAATATAACTCTAATGTTAAGACAGACGTTAACTGAGGGTGAACTGAAAGTCCTAGGAATTGATGCCTAGAATCTGAAGAGCTGTGGTAGTCATGCCTACTCTAACCGAACCTGAGTTGGCACTGGAGCAGGGTTAACCCAATATCCAAGCTATTGCTTTTGCATGCTTGCCCAATACCTCCAGATGAGATTGAACAACTATCAACTGTCAGGCCTAACGAAGCTCACCATGTCTCTGCTATTAAGTGGCAAAATACAAACTGTTAGCAAGATAAAGCACAAGCACCACTACCTGACCAACCTGGCAGTAACAGCCTGTAGATCAAATAATGTTCGAAACACCTTACCTGAACTAAGCCAAAACTGCCCCATACCTGACTCCACCAGTATCAGGAGTGGTGTCCCCCTGCGAGTGACCCATCCTTTGATTTCCACTGTGTCTATAATTTTAGCATACCCAATGCACCTGCAGAGATTGACGCTCCATGCGTAAGTCATCGTGCCTACAACTGGACCATTGAGCATGATGATGGTGCTGACATGTCAGTCACTGATATGTGACCGTCATCAGTCTGACGGATGCTAGCTGTGGACAATATGTCAGACACAACCTGCATGGTGTACCCCCCAGCAGACGTGGCAAGCATAATTGGCAACCCCATGTATGTTACGGGTTACCACTGCTCCGCAAATATCAATAACCAAAACCTGTGTGATACCTCCCATTGCCGAAATAGTAGGCATATGGAATAACCGACCGCCTGTGTGCCTACAAGTCTATCGCTCTGCAGCTGTGTCAGCAACAGTGAATTGCATGAAGCCTTCCCCTGCAGACGTGGAAGACATAATGAGTAAACATCCACCTATATGTCAAAAAGTTATTGCTCTAAAAACGTGTCAGTAACAATAACCTATGTGGTGCCCCCCCTGCAGACGTGGCAGGCATAACGATAAGCAACCACCTATATGTCAAAAAGTTATTGCTCTGAAAACGTGTCAGTAACAATAACCTATGTGGTGCCACCCTGCAGATGTGGCAGGCATAACGGTTAAGCAACCACCTATGTGTCGAAAAATTGTTGCACTGATAACGTGTCAGTAACAACCGCATGTGTGGTGCCTCCCCCTGCAGACGTGGCAGGCATAACAGGTAAACAACCACCTATGTGTTAAAAAGGTATTGCTCTGAAACCGTGTTAGTAACATTAACCTGTGTGGTGCCCCCCTGCAGACGTGGCAGGCATAACGGTTAAGCAACCACCTATGTGTCGAAAAATTGTTGTACTGAAAACGTGTCAGTAACAACCATATGTGTGGTGCCTCCCCCTGCAGACGTGGCAGGCATAGCGGGTAAACAACCACCTATGTGTTAAAAAATTATTGATCTGAAGCCATGTCAGTAACAATAACCTGTGTGGTGCCCCCCTGCAGACGTGGCAGGCGTAACAGGTAAGCAACCACCTAAGAATCAAATGTTATTGCTCAGACACGTCCGAACCAATAACCAGAAGTTGCGGAATAACCACATATGGTCATATAATTATTGCTCTGAAGCTGTGCCAGTAACGGTAACCTGTGTGAAAACTGTCCCTGCAGATGTGGAAGGCATAACCAGTAAAATACCACCTATGTGTCATTATGTTGTTGTTCTAAACGTGTTGGTGAAAACAATTATGCAGAGCATCCACCCTGCAGACGTGGCAGGTATACTGGGTATGCAACCACCGATATGTCGTGACGTCGCTGCTCTGATGACGTGTCAGCTTTGGAGACAAGTCAGCAACAACCCCAACTACTGAATTATCTGGAGTGACCTATCGACTGTGGCTGTGACATGCGAGGTCAACTAGTTTGAGTGGTGTGCTGATCCAATCCTCGCATTGCATGAGACTGCCGGAATGCAATGCAGTTATGTACGGAATGATAACCGTATAAAGCTACGACGTATGTACCGTATACTGACATGGCCTATGCCCCTTAGAGCATGAGGTATGTGTGGGTGACATGAGTGAATATCGTGTAAACGATACAAGCAGAAACTTGAGGCTGCAATCGAATGTACCGTATAAATGTAACCATGTGCACCATGTTTGCCAGGAATATACACCAAAGTAACTGTAAACAAATACATAAATAAGCTATGACCATTTGTATCACATCAATGCTAGACCTAATGCATGTAATGAATATTTGCTGCGAGCCTATGAAGCAAGACTGGAAAGAATGCTATGTGGTTCCGAAACTACAATGTATCGATAGTATGCACAGTATAACGCTATAAGCTTGTTAACAGAATAGTTGTGAGCATATGTATAGTAACAGTATCACGCTAAATGAGTTACGTGAGAATGGCGCAAACGTATGTACAGTATAGCTTGCACGAGCATAATGTATGATATAACAATAACGAATCTGCAGTACTAATGCTATGCGTGTACCTTAGAAGTGTGAACTACGTGAATGGTATCAACAAGTGCAGTGTAATTGCCGGCGTAAATAGAGCAGGACCTAAAGCCTGTTTCGAATATGCTGCGAGCCTGTGAAGCAGGACTGGGGAGAAATGTTATGTAGTTACGAAACAACAAAGCGTGTGTATAGTATGTACAGTATCACGCTACAAGCTTGTGAACAGTATAGTTGTGAGCATACGTATAGCAACACAGTATAAAGCTACATGAAGTTGCGGCTATGATCGCATGTTCCGTATACATGATGCGAACGTATATACAGTATAACTTGCTCGTGCACGATGAACAATATGACACCAAGCGAATCTGCCGTACTAATGATATGAGCGTATACCTTAGAACTATCAGCGTGTGTACTGTGTCAATGGTATCGGCAAGTACGGTGTAATTACTGGCGCAAATGCAGGCGTATGTACATATACCAACTACTATAGTAACCACCACGAACCTATGTACAGTACAGTGATCCCTCAACATACGATGGGATCCGCTCCAAATGGACCATCGTTTGTTGAAACCATCGCATGTTGAGGGATCGGTGCAATGTAAAGTATAGGACAGTGGTCTACAACCTGCGGACCTCCAGATGTTGCAAAACTACAACACCCAGCATGCCCGGACAGCCAACGGCTGTCCGGGCATGCTGGGTGTTGTAGTTTTGCAACATCTGGAGGTCCGCAGGTTGGAGACCACTGTTAGAGGAAGTTGTACTCACCTGTCCCCGCCGCTCCGGACCGTCACCACTCATCACCGCTGCCCGGGATGTCGCCGTCCATCGCTGTCGCCGCGTCCCCGACGCTCTGGCAAGGCCTCTGCCGATGATTGAGAGCGCCGGCGATGCAGGGGATCCCGAAGAGGATGCGCTGGAGCCCCGAGGACAGGTAAGTGATCGTCAGCGGACCAGACGGGGCACCGTAAATGGCTATCCGGTGGCAGCTGAAGCAGTCTGCGCTGTAGGATAGCCGTTTATGCGATGGCCCCGACATACAAAAGCATCGTATGGTGAAATGATCGTAGGTCGGGGGGGTCACTGTATAATGATGCCAGCATGTGTACCGCAGGATAACTACAAGAGTAAGTACATTATAACAACTACTGGCACATACTCTGTGTAACTACTACAGTCACCACCAACCGCATGTGTACAGTGTAAATGGCAAAAACGTGCGCAGCAATCAACCACCCGCGTGTGTGCCGTATAACTACAATAGTGAAACAACCATTAATGTACGTCCGGTATAATAATACAAGTATATGTGTGTACAGTACTACAACAGTAAATTCTAGTGTATGAAGAGTGGCATTGGAATAAACGTCATCTATCATATACTGCCAACATACCGAAGAAAATGGCAGCATATATATTTATATACAGTGATCCCTCAACCTTGATGGACGTTTGTCTTTTTTCAACCATACTAACTATGCAACCTAAAATGGCCTCAACACATACACAATAGTTTCAACATGCAAAGGTCTTTTCTGGACCATTGTAAGTTGAAACCAGGCTCAACATACAACATACTGGTGTCTGGTAGTGCCCCCTACAGTACAGGGAGGTATTACATGTTCTGTACTCTTTACCTGTATTCCTGAAGTGTATGCACTGACTGGTGTCTGGTAGCGCCCCCTACAGTACAGGGAGGTATTACATGTTCTGTACTCTGTACCTGTATTACTGAAGTGTATGCACTGACTGGTGTCTGGTAGCGCCCCCTACAGTACAGGGAGGTATTACATGTTCTGTACGCTTTACCTGTATTACTGAAGTGTATGCACTGACTGGTGTCTGGTAGCGCCCCCTACAGTACAGGGAGGTTTAACATGTTCTGTACTACTCTTTACCTGTATTACTGAAGTGTATGCAGTGACTGGTGTCTGGTAGCATCCCCTACAATACAGGGAGGTATTACATGTTCTGTACTCTTTACCTGTATTACTGAAGTGTATGCACTGACTGGTGTCTGGTAGCGCCCCCTACAATACAGGGAGGTATTACATGTTCTGTATTCTTTACCTGTATTACTCAAGTGTATGCACTGACTGATGTCTGGTAGCGCCCCTACAGTACAGGGAGGTATTACATGTTCTGTACTCTTTACCTGTATTACTGAAGTGTATACACTGACTGGTGTCTGGTAGCGCCCCCTACAGTACAGGGAGGTATTACATGTTCTGTACTCTTTACCTGTATTACTGTACTCTTTACCTGTATTCCTGAAGTGTATGCACTGACTGGTGTCTGGTAGCATCCCATACAATACAGGGATGTATTATATGTTCTGTACTCTTTACCTGTATTACTGAAGTGTATACACTGACTGGTGTCTGGTAGCGCCCCCTACAGTACAGGGAGGTATTACATGTTCTGTACTCTTTACCTGTATTAATGAAGTGTATGCACTGACTGGTGTCTAGTAGCGCCCCCTACAGTACAGGGAGGTATTACATGTTCTGTACTCTTTACCTGTATTACTGAAGTGTATGCACTGACTGGTGTCTGGTAGCACCCCCTACAGTACAGAGAGGTATTACATGTTCTGTACTCTTTACATGTATTACTGAAGTGTATGCACTGACTGGTGTCTGGTAGCACCCCCTACAGTACAGGGAGGTATTACATGTTCTGTACTCTTTACCTGTATTAATGAAGTGTATGCACTGACTGGTGTCTAGTAGCGCCCCCTACAGTACAGGGAGGTATTACATGTTCTGTACTCTTTACCTGTATTAATGAAGTGTATGCACTGACTGGTGTCTAGTAGCGCCCCCTACAGTACAGGGAGGTATTACATGTTCTGTACTCTTTACCTGTATTACTGAAGTGTATGCACTGACTGGTGTCTGGTAGCACCCCCTACAGTACAGAGAGGTATTACATGTTCTGTACTCTTTACATGTATTACTGAAGTGTATGCACTGACTGGTGTCTGGTAGCACCCCCTACAGTACAGAGAGGTATTACATGTTCTGCACTCTTTACCTGTATTACTGAAGCCTATGCACTGACTGGTGTCTGGTAGCGCCCCCTACAGTACAGGGAGGTATTACATGTTCTGTACTCTTTACCTGTATTACTGAAGTGTATGCACTGACTGGTGTCTGGTAGCGCCCCCTACAGTACAGGGAGGTATTACATGTTCTGTACTCTTTACATGTATTACTGAAGTGTATGCACTGACTGGTGTCTGGTAGCGCCTCCTACAGTACAGGGAGGTATTACATGTTCTGTCCTCTTTACCTGTATTAATGAAGTGTATGCACTGACTGGTGTCTAGTAGCGCCCCCTACAGTACAGGGAGGTATTACATGTTCTGTACTCTTTACCTGTATTACTGAAGTGTATGTACTGACAGGTGTCTGGTAGCGCCCCCTACAGTACAGGGAGGTCTTACATGTTCTGTACTCTTTACCTGTATTACTGAAGTGTATGTACTGACTGGTGTCTGGTAGCGCCCCCTACAGTACAGGGAGGTCTTACATGTTCTGTACTCTTTAGCTGTATTACTGAAGTGTATGCACTGACTGGTGTCTGGTAGCGCCCCCTACAGTACAGGGAGGTATTACATGTTCTGTACTCTTTACCTGTATTACTGAAGTGTATGTACTGACTGGTGTCTGGTAGCGCCCCCTACAGTACAGGGAGGTCTTACATGTTCTGTACTCTTTACCTGTATTACTGAAGTGTATGCACTGACTGGTGTCTGGTAGCGCCCCCTACAGTACAGGGAGGTATTACATGTTCTGTACCCTTTACCTGTATTACTGAAGTGTATGCACTGACTGGTGTCTAGTAGCGCTCCCTACAGTACAGGGAAGTATTACATGTTCTGCACTCTTTTATCTGTATTACTGAAGTGTATGCACTGACTGATGTCTGGTTGCGTCCCCTACAGTACAGAGTGGTATTACATGTTCTGTACACTTTACCTGTACCAGGGTTACCTGCTCCTTTGGACACCAGGTGAGGGCGGCTCCATGTTACTTTTTAAAGGACA
Source organism: Hyla sarda (assembly GCF_029499605.1). Taxonomy (NCBI): domain Eukaryota; kingdom Metazoa; phylum Chordata; class Amphibia; order Anura; family Hylidae; genus Hyla; species Hyla sarda. The sequence goes on from NW_026609218.1 coordinate 227,492, forward strand.
TTGCATGTAGTGTACAGGACACTGAAGAAGCTCCTGTCCTCTACATAGACAAGTGTTTCCCAAGCAGGGTGCCCCCAGCTGTTGCAAAACTACAACTTCCAGCATGCCCGGACAGCCTTTGGCTGTCCGGGCATGCTGGGATTTGTAGTTTTGCAACAGCTGGAGGCTCCCTGCTTGGGAAACAGAGACATAGACAGTGATTACAGCTCCCAGCAGACCTTTCTTTCTTATATATAAGGATTTGCTTTATCTCTATTAGTTAACTACTTATTTTTCTTTAATCCTCACTTTTTCCTATTTTTGGATGAAATTTTGGTGGCTTCAGAACCAATTACCAGGTTTCCACAGAGTTCTGGTCTCAACATACAATGGTCTCAACATACAATGGTCGTCCTAGAACCACTTAATATTGTAACTTGAGGGACCAAAGTATATGTAAATCTATTCTAATAATTTATTTTTTTCCCATTACTAGGCTGTATGGTATAAATGGAAGTAGCGTATGAACGAACCCTAACATGTGAACAGTATGACAGGTATTAGCGTGTGTATGGTAAACCGGATGTAATATGTACCATGTGAATGGTACAAGCGTATATATAGTCGTGATAAACACCTGATAGGAGGCTAACCTACATCCTGTGACCTGCAGTCCCATGTTACCGTACAGCTAACCCAGCAACCACTCTCCTAGCCCATGCAACGGACCCGCAGTCTCACGTAGAACCCTTACAATAGCCATGATGGCCACCAATGGGTTCGTTACCGTGTGACAGAGGCGATTCACCGGTAACACCAACATCTTCTAGCAAGTAATACCTACATCCGTCAGGTGCTGAACACGGTGGCGAGACCAGGTCTGCGCCCCCACCGCTAGTATGTCTATCGCATGTCAAGTTACCAGCAGATGTACCGTGTAATCACAAGCGAGCGAACAGTATGAATAATACAGGCGTGTGTGGTATGAGCGCAAGTATAGTATGAACAACAAGTGTATCTATGTGAGTGCTGCAAGCATGTGTGTAGAATGCGGTGACCCCCCGACCTACCATATATATATATATATATATATATATATATATATATATATATATATATATATATATATATATAGTGACCCCCCGACCTACCATATATATATATATATATATATATATATATATATACAGTGACCCCCCGACCTACCATATATATATACAGTGACCCCCCGACCTACCATATATATATACAGTGACCCCCCGACCTACAATATATATATACAGTGACCCCCCGACCTACAATGGCCCCAACATACCATATATATACAGTGACCCCCTGACATACCATATATATACAGTGACCCCCTGACATACCATATATATACAGTGACCCCCCGACCTACAATGGCCCCAACATACCATATATATACAGTGACCCCCCCGACCTACGATGGCTCCGACATACCATATATATACAGTGACCCCCCGACCTACGATGGCCCCGACATACCATATATATACAGTGACCCCCCCGACCTACGATGGCCCCGACATACCATATATATACAGTGACCCCCCGACCTACGATGGCCCCGACATACCATATATACATACAGTGACCCCCCCGACCTACGATGGCCCCGACATACCATATATATACAGTGACCCCCCCCGACCTACGATGGCCCCGACATACCATATATATACAGTGACCCCCCGACCTACGATGGCCCCGACATACCATATATATACAGTGACCCCCCCCGACCTACGATGACCCCGACATACCATACATATACAGTGACCCCCCCGACCTACGATGGCCCCGACATACCATATATATATACAGTGACCCCCCCGACCTACGATGGCCCCGACATACCATATATATACAGTGACCCCCCGACCTACGATGGCCCCGACATACCATATATATACAGTGACCCCCCGACCTACGATGGCCCCGACCTACCATATATATACAGTGACCCCCCGACCTACGATGGCCCTGACATACCATATATATACAGTGACCCCCCCGACCAACGATGGCCCCGACATACCATATATATACAGTGACCCCCCCCCGACCTACGATGGCCCCGACATACCATATATATACAGTGACCCCCCCCCGACCTACGATGGCCCCGACATACCATATATATATACAGTGACCCCCCGACCTACGATGGCCCCGACCTACCATATATATACAGTGACCCCCCGACCTACGATGGCCCCGACATACCATATATATACAGTGACCCCCCCGACCTACGATGGCCCCGACCTACCATATATATACAGTGACCCCCCCGACCTACGATAGCCCCGACATACCATATATATATATATATATATATACAGTGACCACCCCCAGACTGCTTCAGATGCCCCCAGCACAGACTGCTTCAGATGCCCCCAGCTGCCGTTTATGGTGCCCCGTGTGCTCCACTGACAATCACTTACCTGTCCTCGGGGCTCCGGCGCGTCTTCTTCAGGATCCCCTGCATCGTCGGCGCTTTCCATCGTCGTCATCATGTCGCTGCGCACGCCTTCCCGTCATCCAATAGGAGCGGCGTACGTAGCGATGTGATGGCGGCGACGGAGCGCACATTTGCCGGGGAAGCAGAGGCCTTGCCGGAGCATCGGGGACACAAGGACAGTGATGGACGGCGACATCCCGGGCAGCGATGATGGTCCGGAGCAGCGGGAACACGTGAGTACAACTTACTCCAACAGTGGTCTACAACCTGCGGACCTCCAGATGTTGCAAAACTACAACTCCCAGCATGCCCGCACAGCCAACGGTGTTGTAGTTTTGCAACATCTGGAGGTCTGCAGGTTGTAGACCACTGTCCTATACTTTACATTGCACAGATCCCTCAACATACGATGGTTTCAACAAACGATGGTCCATTTGGAGCGGATCCCATCGTATGTTGAGGGATCACTGTACATGAAACTACTGAAACCTCCATAACGTGTCAACAGCCTCTACTTCCGCATCCTGGAAGCAGTAGCTGAGCGCCGCTCCATTGTGTCACTGTACCTGTAATAACCCGATCGAAACCAAGATAATAGAGAAATAAAACCCTTCAACTGTGGAGGAAAACGTTCGTAACAATAAATTTATTACTTTGGCTGAGCTGGTCATATGATCCGTTATGTATAAGGGAGAACTGGTGCCAGCTGAAAACGAGACCTCCATGATCGGTGAACGCTGTAGACACCCAGCAGTGTCTGTAACCGCGGACGCGTCACTATGTGTGTGGTCACCAGGTATAACGCAACCAATCCTGCTAGGGGGGCGTGTACTGGCCGGCTACACTCGCGCAGGTAGCAAACTGCAAACAACACCAGCAAACCTGTCCGTAACCCACGGCCCCCTAGATCTAGCACCCCTAAGCACGCCCACCCGACCCAATTAATGACCAGCCCAGTGGGGTACTACTCACAGATGTCAAGCACTGCCCTCCTCCTCTTTGTTGGGGGCCGCTGGTGCTAGAACTCACTGTACGCCAGAGGTCTCCAACCTGCGGACCTACCGTTGTTGCAAAACTACAACTCCCAGCATGCTGGGAGTTGCAGTTTTGCAACAGCTGGAGGTCCGCAGGTTGGAGACCACTGCTGTACGCTGTATCCTTATGCCCGGGCTGAAAAAGATACAGAAAATAATCTTTAAACTCACCTAAGACGGCCGCACGCTGGGGACTGGAACGTGGACAGCCGTCAGCCTATCACCGCTGAGCGCACTGTCATGTAAGGAGCTCTGGCCGGCTTCTGGACGGGGCGGGACATCGCTGCGGGCGGTGATAGGCTGACGGCTGTCCACGTTCCAGTCCCCAGCCAACGGCTGTCCGGGCATGCTGGGAGTTGTAGTTTTGCAGCATCTGGAGGTCTGCATGTTGGAGACCTCTGGCATACAGTATAGAGTTCCAGCGCCCGGCGGCCCCCACAAAGAGGAGGAGGGCAGTGCTTGACATCTGTGAGTAGTACCCCGCTGGGCTGGTCATTAATTGGGGGGGGGGGGAAGCAGAACAGCGCTGGCGGGTCACATAGGATTAATTCCCCGATGTGGGGACAGCGCTGCGCTGGGCTGATAATACATTCCCGAGGGGGAGGGGCCCAACTGGTATTGCGGTATGGGGGAAAACTCATATCGTGCAGCCCAAAAAATTCGGTATTCGGTATGAACCGGTATATACCGCCCAACCCTACGGGAGATCCAAGTGCACATCCTCACAACGTCACGTCCGCAAACGTCATGAACGCCCCCCCCCCACCCCCCCCCCGATAGGAGGCAGGGGCGTTATATACCCCAACCCACAACCCCTTATGCCCCGCCTGGCCGTGCAGGGGGGTGGAGATACATCCGCCCCTCTCACAAACACAGCCTAATTAGGGTTTACACATGTGCAAACATGGTACGAAAACAAACTACTGACCATGGCGCAATAAATGAGCCCTCACACAACCCTGAATACGGAAAAATAAGATAGTTAGAGGTGAACAAAATAGGACAATTTTAAATGTACTGATTTTGTAAAAAAAAAAACAAAAGTGAGATTTTTTAAAAGCAGTAAAATAATAGAAATTTATGTAACCATGGCGATCATTTTAATCGTATTGACCAAGAGAATAAAGAAAACATTAATTTTTACCATAAAATGTACAGTGTGAAAAAGAACCCCCCCCCCCCCCCCATTTAAATTTCCTTACACAAAAAATTATTTTTAGGGTTTACCATACATTTTACGGTAATATGAGAGATGTCATTACAAAGTACAAATGGTCACGCAAAAAAAAAACAAGCCTCATATGGGTCTGTGGATGGGAATATAATAGTTATGTCTCTCAGAAGATGAGGAGGAAAAAACAAAAACGACAAAATAAAACTGGCTGTGTCCCTAAGGTCAAAACGGGCTGTGTCCTTAAGGTGTTAAAGTACATTAGAAGGATTTTTTTTACCATAAGGAGAGTAATAGCAGCGCCCATTTAAGTAAGAAGATCCCCCGGAGCAGAACTCCCACCCTGGGCCACATGTGATGCCATCTGGATCAGGCTCCTTATAGTCTTCAATCTCCTTATCCACAGCTGAAAGTCACAACCGTACAACATGTTAACAGGGTTCAACAGCCAGGATCCAGTACTCCCCCTGCTCTGCTGCACCTACATGATGATCCTGTACTCCCCCAGCTCTGCTGCATCTACATGATGATCCAGTACTCCCCCAGCTCTGCTGCACCTACATGATGATCCAGTACTCCCCCAGCTCTGCTGCACCTACATGATGATCCAGTACTCCCCCAGCTCTGCTGCACCTACATGATGATCCAGTACTCCCCCAGCTCTGCTGCACCTACATGATGATCCAGTACTCCCCCAGCTCTGCTGCACCTACATGATGATCCAGTACTCCCCCAGCTCTGCTGCACCTACATGATGATCCAGTACTCCCCCAGCTCTGCTGCACCTACATGATGATCCTGTACTCCCCCAGCTCTGCTGCACCTACATGATGATCCAGTACTCCCCCAGCCCTGCTGCACCTACATGATGATCCAGTACTCCCCCAGCTCTGCTGCACCTACATGATGATCCAGTACTCCCCCAGCTCTGCTGCACCTACATGATGATCCAGTACTCCCCCAGCTCTGCTGCACCTACATGATGATCCAGTACTCCCCCAGCTCTGCTGCACCTACATGATGATCCTGTACTCCCCCAGCTCTGCTGCACCTACATGATGATCCAGTACTCCCCAGCTCTGCTGCACCTACATGATGATCCAGTACTCCCCCAGCTCTGCTGCACCTACATGATGAACCAGTACTCCCCCAGCTCTGCTGCACCTACATGATGATCCAGTACTCCCCCAGCTCTGCTGCACCTACATGATGATCCAGTACTCCCCCAGCTCTGCTGCACCTACATGATGAACCAGTACTCCCCCAGCTCTGCTGCACCTACATGATGATCCTGTACTCCCCCAGCTCTGCTGCACCTACATGATGATCCTGTACTCCCCAGCCCTGCTGCACCTACATGATGATCCAGTACTCCTCCAGCCCTGCTGCACCTACATGATGATCCTGTACTCCCCCCAGCTCTGCTGCACCTACATGATGATCCTGTACTCCCCCAGCCCTGCTGCACCTACATGATGATCCAGTACTCCCCCCAGCTCTGCTGCACCTACATGATGATCCTGTACTCCCCCAGCTCTGCTGCACCTACATGATGATCCAGTACTCCCCCAGCCCTGCTGCACCTACATGATGATCCAGTACTCCCCCAGCTCTGCTGCACCTACATGATGATCCTGTACTCCCCCAGCTCTGCTGCACCTACATGATGATCCAGTACTCCCCCAGCTCTGCTGCACCTACATGATGAACCAGTACTCCCCCAGCTCTGCTGCACCTACATGATGATCCTGTACTCCCCCAGCTCTGCTGCACCTACATGATGATCCTGTACTCCCCAGCCCTGCTGCACCTAAATGATGATCCTGTACTCCCCCAGCTCTGCTGCACCTACATGATGATCCAGTACTCCCCCAGCTCTGCTGCACCTACATGATGATCCTGTACTCCCCCAGCTCTGCTGCACCTACATGATGATCCTGTACTCCCCCAGCTCTGCTGCACCTACATGATGATCCAGTACTCCCCCAGCTCTGCTGCACCTACATGATGATCCAGTACTCCCCCAGCCCTGCTGCACCTACATGATGATCCAGTACTCCCCCAGCTCTGCTGCACCTACATGATGATCCTGTACTCCCCAATCTCTGCTGCACCTACATGATGATCCTGTACTCCCCCAGCTCTGCTGCACCTACATGATGATCCAGTACTCCCCCAGCTCTGCTGCACCTACATGATGAACCAGTACTCCCCCAGCTCTGCTGCACCTACATGATGATCCTGTACTCCCCCAGCTCTGCTGCACCTACATGATGATCCAGTACTCCCCCAGCCCTGCTGCACCTACATGATGATCCAGTACTCCCCCAGCTCTGCTGCACCTACATGATGATCCTGTACTCCCTCAGCTCTGCTGCACCTACATGATGATCCTGTACTCCCCCAGCTCTGCTGCACCTACATGATGATCCAGTACTCCCCCAGCTCTGCTGCACCTACATGATGAACCAGTACTCCCCCAGCTCTGCTGCACCTACATGATGATCCTGTACTCCCCCAGCTCTGCTGCACCTACATGATGATCCTGTACTCCCCAGCCCTGCTGCACCTACATGATGATCCAGTACTCCCCCAGCCCTGCTGCACCTAAATGATGATCCTGTACTCCCCCAGCTCTGCTGCACCTACATGATGATCCAGTACTCCCCCAGCTCTGCTGCACCTACATGATGATCCTGTACTCCCCCAGCTCTGCTGCACCTACATGATGATCCTGTACTCCCCCAGCTCTGCTGCACCTACATGATGATCCAGTACTCCCCCAGCTCTGCTGCACCTACATGATGATCCAGTACTCCCCCAGCCCTGCTGCACCTACATGATGATCCAGTACTCCCCCAGCTCTGCTGCACCTACATGATGATCCTGTACTCCCCAGCCCTGCTGCACCTACATGATGATCCAGTACTCCCCCAGCCCTGCTGCACCTAAATGATGATCCTGTACTCCCCCAGCTCTGCTGCACCTACATGATGATCCAGTACTCCCCCAGCTCTGCTGCACCTACATGATGATCCTGTACTCCCCCAGCTCTGCTGCACCTACATGATGATCCTGTACTCCCCCAGCTCTGCTGCACCTACATGATGATCCAGTACTCCCCCAGCTCTGCTGCACCTACATGATGATCCTGTACTCCCCCAGCTCTGCTGCACCTACATGATGATCCAGTACTCCCCCAGCCCTGCTGCACCTACATGATGATCCAGTACTCCCCCAGCCCTGCTGCACCTACATGATGATCCAGTACTCCCCCAGCTCTGCTGCACTTACATGATGAACCAGTACTCCCCCAGCTCTGCTGCACCTACATGATGATCCAGTACTCCCCCAGCTCTGCTGCACCTACATGATGAACTAGTACTCCCCCAGCTCTGCTGCACCTACATGATGATCCAGTACTCCCCCAGCTCTGCTGCACCTACATGATGAACCAGTACTCCCCCAGCTCTGCTGCACCTACATGATGATCCAGTACTCCCCCAGCTCTGCTGCACCTACATGATGATCCAGTACTCCCCCAGCTCTGCTGCACCTACATGATGATCCAGTACTCCCCCAGCTCTGCTGCACCTACATGATGATCCAGTACTCCCCCAGCTCTGCTGCACCTACATGATGATCCAGTACTCCCCAGCCCTGCTGCACCTACATGATGATCCAGTACTCCCCCAGCTCTGCTGCACCTACATGATGATCCAGTACTCCCCCAGCTCTGCTGCAGCTACATGATGATCCAGTACTCCCCCAGCTCTGCTGCACCTACATGATGATCCTGTACTCCCCAGCCCTGCTGCACCTACATGATGATCCAGTACTCCCCCAGCTCTGCTGCACCTACATGATGATCCTGTACTCCCCCAGCTCTGCTGCACCTACATGATGATCCTGTACTCCCCCAGCTCTGCTGCACCTACATGATGATCTAGTACTCCCCCAGCTCTGCTGCACCTACATGATGGACCAGTACTCCCCCAGCTCTGCTGCACCTACATGATGATCCTGTACTCCCCCAGCTCTGCTGCACCTACATGATGATCCAGTACTCCTCCAGCTCTGCTGCACCTACATGATGATCCAGTACTCCCCCAGCTCTGCTGCACCTACATGATGATCCAGTACTCCCCCCAGCTCTGCTGCAGCAACATGATGATCCAGTACTCCCCAGCTCTGCTGCACCTACATGATGATCCAGTACTCCACCAGCTCTGCTGCACCTACATGATGATCCAGTACTCCCCCAGCTCTGCTGCACCTACATGATGATCCAGTACTCCCCCAGCTCTGCTGCACCTACATGATGATCCAGTACTCCCCCAGCCCTGCCGCACCTACATGATGATCCAGTACTCCCCCAGCTCTGCCGCACCTACATGATGATCCAGTACTCCCCCAGCTCTGCTGCAGCAACATGATGATCCAGTACTCCCCCAGCTCTGCTGCAGCTACATGATGATCCAGTACTCCCCCAGCTCTGCTGCAGCTACATGATGATCCAGTACTCCCCCAGCTCTGCTGCACCTACATGATGATCCAGTACTCCCCCAGCTCTGCTGCACCTACATGATGATCCAGTACTCCCCCAGCCCTGCTGCACCTACATGATGATCCAGTACTCCCCCAGCTCTGCTGCAGCAACATGATGATCCAGTACTCCCCCAGCTCTGCTGCACCTACATGATGATCCAGTACTCCACCAGCTCTGCTGCACCTACATGATGATCCAGTACTCCCCCAGCTCTGCTGCAGCTACATGATGATCCAGTACTCCCCCAGCTCTGCCGCACCTACATGATGATCCAGTACTCCCCCCAGCTCTGCTGCAGCAACATGATGATCCAGTACTCCCCCAGCTCTGCTGCAGCTACATGATGATCCAGTACTCCCCCAGCTCTGCTGCACCTACATGATGATCCAGTACTCCCCCAGCTCTGCTGCACCTACATGATGATCCAGTACTCCCCCAGCTTTGTTGCACCAACATACTGACCCATACTACCCAATGAATGGAATAGAAGGAGATTGCTGTCACCATTTCTTCTTTAAAGTGCTTTATTCAGTCCAACTAGGAGTACATGACCAATACTACCCCAGCTCTGCTTCCATTAACATGCTGACTCAGTACTCCCTCAGCTCTGTTGCACCAACATACTGACCCATACTACCCTGGCTCTGCTGCACCTTCATGCTGAACCCCTACTCCCTCCTCTCTGCTGCTCAGTGTCCCTGCTGACATTTGCACCTTCTTCAGTCGTCCTCGTCTCATCTGTCTCAGAGATTCCATCATACAGAATGGAGAGATCTAAATTAACCTGTAAGGAAACAAGATGGTGCTCAGCGTTTCAGCGGAGGAATGAGAGCGCCCCCCCCGCAGGTCTGTCCCTCCAGATCTGGAATCTGAGTGCTGGGGGACTCCCCATTGTGCCCCAGACCCCTGCCCTTCTTACCTGAGGAGTGAACACGTATTTATACAGCTTGAAATGGCGGAAATAAGTCTCTACCATATAGTGCGATATGAGCAGGAGCTGCTGCGGGGAGAAGAACTCGCTGCTGAAGGGAGGACGCTGCAGAAGGAAAGAAACCCAATAATATAATTATACAGAGTCCGGGGCCACCAGAGACTTACTGGAGAAGGAAAGAAACCCAATAATATAATTATACAGAGTCCGGGGCACGGGGCCACCAGAGAAGGAAAGAAACCCAATAATATAATTATACAGAGTCCGGGGCACGGGGCCACCAGAGACTTACTGGAGAAGGAAAGAAACCCAATAATATAATTATACAGAGTCCGGGGCACGGGGCCACCAGAGAAGGAAAGAAACCCAATAATATAATTATACAGAGTCCGGGGCACGGGGCCACCAGAGACTTACTGGAGAAGGAGAGAAACCCAATAATATAATTATACAGAGTCCGGGGCACGGGGCCACCAGAGAAGGAAAGAAACCCAATAATAAAATCATACAGAGTCCGGGGCACGGGGCCACCAGAGACTTACTGGAGAAGGAGAGAAACCCAATAATATAATCATACAGAGTCCGGGGCACGGGGCCACCAGAGACTTACTGGAGAAGGAGAGAAACCCAATAATAAAATCATACAGAGTCCGGGGCACGGGGCCACCAGAGACTTACCGGAGAAGGAAAGAAACCCAATAATATAATCATACAGAGTCCGGGGCCACCAGAGACTTACCGGAGAAGGAAAGAAACCCAATAATATAATCATACAGAGTCCGGGGCACGGGGCCACCAGAGACTTATCAGAGAAGGAGAGAAACCCATTAATATAATTATACAGAGTCCGGGGCCACCAGAGACTTACTGGAGAAGGAAAGAAACCCAATAATATAATCATACAGAGTCCGGGGCACAAGGCCACCAGAGACTTACCGGAGAAGGAAAGAAACACAATAATATAATCATTCAGAGTCCGGGGCACGGGGCCACCAGAGACATACCGGAGAAGGAAAGAAACCCAATAATATAATTATACAGAGTCCGGGGCCACCAGAGACTTACCGGAGAAGGAAAGAAACCCAATAATATAATAATACAGAGTCCGGGGCACGGGGCCACCAGAGACTTACCGGAGAAGGAAAGAAACCCAATAATATAATTATACAGAGTCCGGGGCCACCAGAGACTTACCAGAGAAGGAGAGAAACCAAATAATATAATTATACAGAGTCCAGGGCCACCAGAGACTTACCGGAGAAGGAAAGAAACCCAATAATATAATAATACAGAGTCCGGGGCACGGGGCCACCAGAGACTTACCGGAGAAGGAAAGAAACACAATAATATAATCATTCAGAGTCCGGGGCACGGGGCCACCAGAGACATACCGGAGAAGGAAAGAAACCTAATAATATTATCATACAGAGTCCGGGGCCACCAGAGACTTACCGGAGAAGGAAAGAAACACAATAATATAATCATTCAGAGTCCGGGGCACGGGGCCACCAGAGACATACCGGAGAAGGAAAGAAACACAATAATATAATTATACAGAGTCCAGGGCCACCAGAGACTTACCGGAGAAGGAAAGAAACCCAATAATATAATAATACAGAGTCCGGGGCACGGGGCCACCAGAGACTTACCGGAGAAGGAAAGAAACCCAATAATATAATTATACAGAGTCCGGGGCCACCAGAGACTTACCGGAGAAGGAGAGAAACCAGATAATATAATTATACAGAGTCCGGGGCATGGGGCCACCAGAGACTTACCAGAGAAGGAAAGAAACCCAATAATATAATTATACAGAGTCCGGGGCATGGGGCCACCAGAGACTTACCGGAGAAGGAAAGAAACCCAATAATATAATTATACAGAGTCCGGGGCACGGCGCCACCAGAGACTTACCGGAGAAGGAAAGAAACCCAATAATATAATTATACAGAGTCCGGGGCACGGGGCCACCAGAGACTTATCGGAGAAGGAAAGAAACACAATAATATAATCATACAGAGTCCGGGGCACGGCGCCACCAGAGACTTACCGGAGAAGGAAAGAAACCCAATAATATAATTATACAGAGTCCGGGGCACGGGGCCACCAGAGACTTACCAGAGAAGGAAAGAAACCCAATAATATAATTATACAGAGTCCGGGGCATGGGGCCACCAGAGACTTACCAGAGAAGGAAAGAAACCCAATAATATAATTATACAGAGTCCGGGGCATGGGGCCACCAGAGACTTACCGGAGAAGGAAAGAAACCCAATAATATAATTATACAGAGTCCGGGGCCACCAGAGACTTATCGGAGAAGGAAAGAAACACAATAATATAATCATACAGAGTCCGGGGCACGGCGCCACCAGAGACTTACCGGAGAAGGAAAGAAACCCAATAATATAATTATACAGAGTCCGGGGCACGGGGCCACCAGAGACTTACTGGAGAAGGAGAGAAACCCAATAATATAATTATACAGAGTCCGGGGCCACCAGAGACTTACCGGAGAAGGAGAGAAACCCAATAATATAATTATACAGAGTCCGGGGCACGGGGCCACCAGAGACTTACCGGAGAAGGAAAGAAACCCATTAATATAATTATACAGAGTCCGGGGCACGGGGCCACCAGAGACTTACCGGAGAAGGAAAGAAACCCAATAATATAATCATACAGAGTCCGGGGCCACCAGAGACTTACCAAAGAAGGAAAGAAACCCAATAATATAATCATACAGAGTCCGGGGCACGGGGCCACCAGAGACTTACCGGAGAATGAAAGAAACCCAATAATATAATCATACAGAGTCCGGGGCCACCAGAGACTTACCGGAGAAGGAAAGAAACCCAATAATTTAATCATACAGAGTCCGGGGCACGGGGACACCAGAGACTTACTGGAGAAGGAGAGAAACCCAATAATATAATTATACAGAGTCCGGGGCACGGGGCCACCAGAGACTTACCGGAGAAGGAAAGAAACCCAATAATATAATCATACAGAGTCCGGGGCACGGGGCCACCAGAGACTTACCAGTACAGCATGGCGGAGGAGCAGCAACTGAAGGAGGCCATGACACTCAGCAACATTCCCCAGGGGTGATCCTAGACAGATAAAGGGGGCAACGTGAGAAGGGGTGTGACCCCAAATACTATCCTAGAGATGACTGATGGGTGACCCCAAATACTATCCTAGAGATGACTGATGGGTGACCCCAAATACTGCTCTAGAGATGACTGATGGGTGACCCCAAATACTGCTCTACAAATGACTGATGTGTGACCCCAAATACTATCCTAGAGATGACTGATGTGTGACCCCAAATGCTATCCTAGAGATGACTGATGGGTGACCCCACAAACTATCCGAGAGATGACTGATGGGTGACCCCAAATACTATCCTAGAGATGACTGATGGGTGACCCCAAATACTATCCTAGAGATGACTGATGGGTGACCCAAAATACTGATCTACAAATGACTGATGTGTGACCCCAAATACTATCCTAGAGATGACTGATGGGTGACCACAAATTCTATCCTAGAGATGACTGATGGGTGACCCCAAATACTATCCTAGAAATGACTGATGGGTGACCCCAAATACTATCCTAGAAATGACTGATGGGTGACCCCAAATACTGATCTAGAGATGACTGATGGGTGACCCCAAATACTATCCTAGAGATGACTGATGGGTGACCCCAAATACTATCCTAGAGATGACTGATGGGTGACCCCAAATACTATCCTAGAGATGACTGATGGGTGACCCCAAATACTATCCTAGAGATGACTGATGGGTGACCCCAAATGCTATCCTAGAGATGACTGATGGGTGACCCCAAATGCTATCCTAGAGATGACTGATGGGTGACCCCAAATACTGATCTACAAATGACTGATGTGTGACCCCAAATGCTACCCTAGAGATCACTGATGGGTGACCCCACAAACTATCCTAGAGATGACTGATGGGTGACCCCAAATACTATCCTAGAGATGACTGATGGGTGACCCCAAATACTGCTCTAAAGATGACTGATGTGTGACCCCAAATACTATCCTAGAGATGACTGATGGGTGACCCCAAATACTGCTCTAAAGATGACTGATGTGTGACCCCAAATACTATCCTAGAGATGACTGATGGGTGATCCCAAATACTATCCTAGAGATGACTGATGGGTGACCCCAAATACTATCCTAGAGATGACTGATGGGTGACCCCAAATACTGATCTACAAATGACTGATGTGTGACCCCAAATGCTACCCTAGAGATGACTGATGGGTGACCCCACAAACTATCCTAGAGATGACTGATGGGTGACCCCAAATACTATCCTAGAGATGACTGATGGGTGACCCCAAATACTATCCTAGAGATGACTGATGGGTGACCCAAAATACTGATCTACAAATGACTGATGTGTGACCCCAAATACTATCCTAGAGATGACTGATGGGTGACCCCAAATACTATCCTAGAGATGACTGATGGGTGACCCCAAATACTATCCTAGAGATGACTGATGTGTGACCCCAAATGCTATCCTAGAGATGACTGATGGGTGACCCCACAAACTATCCTAGAGATGACTGATGGGTGACCCCAAATACTATCCTAGAGATGACTGATGTGTGACCCCAAATACTATCCTAGAGATGACTGATGGGTGACCCCAAATACTATCCTAGAGATGACTGATGGGTGACCCCAAATACTATCCTAGAGATGACTGATGGGTGACCCCAAATACTATCCTAGAGATGACTGATGGGTGACCCCAAATACCAGAGATGACTGATGGGTGACCCCAAATACCAGAGATGACTGATGGGTGACCCCAAATACCAGAGATGACTGATGGGTGACCCCAAATACCAGAGATGACTGATGGGTGACCCCACATAGGTGACATCCCTGACCTCTCTCACCTACACATGCCGCGTGCGTCTCCTTCACGATGGAAAAGACACATGACGTCTGCTCCCTGGTGAAGCCGCTGTCCCAGCAAAACCGCAAAGCGTGATAATACAGATCTAATAGAGCAGAGGAGCGAAGGTCACCTGGGGGGCTCCCTGCAGTCAGCCAATCAGAGAGAACTCTGCGCGAGAGGACCAGAAAGGGTTAAATACTGTCATTTATCATCTATAGAGCTGTAATCAGGGGAGGTCACATGATAATGATGTGGGAGGAGTCATATACTGTCATTTATTATCTATAGAAATGTAATCAGGAGAGGTCACATGATAATGATGGGGGAGGAGTCATATACTGTCATTTATTATCTATAGAGATGTAATCAGGAGAGGTCACATGATAATGATGGGGAGGAGTCATATACTGTCATTTATTATCTATAGAAATGTAATCAGGAGAGGTCACATGATAATGATGGGGGAGGAGTCATATACTGTCGTTTATTATCTATAGAAATGTAATCAGGGGAGGTCACATGATAATGATGGGGGAGGAGTCATATACTGTCATTTATCATCTATAGAGATATAATCAGGAGAGGTCACATGATAATGATGGGGAGGAGTCATATACTGTCATTTATTATCTATAGAAATGTAATCAGGAGAGGTCACATGATAATGATGGGGGAGGAGTCATATACTGTCATTTATTATCTATAGAGGTGTAATCAGGAGAGGTCACATGATAATGATGGGGGAGGAGTCATATACTGTCATTTATTATCTATAGAGATATAATCAGGAGAGGTCACATGATAATGATGGGGGAGGAGTCATATACTGTCATTTATTATCTATAGAGGTGTAATCAGGGGAGGTCACATGATAATGATGGGGGAGGAGTCATATACTGTCATTTATTATCTATAGAAATGTAATCAGGAGAGGTCACATGATAATGATGGGGGAGGAGTCATATACTGTCATTTATTATCTATAGAGATATAATCAGGGGAGGTCACATGATAATGATGGGGGAGGAGTCATATACTGTCATTTATTATCTATAGAGGTGTAATCAGGGGAGGTCACATGATAATGATGGGGGAGGAGTCATATACTGTCATTTATTATCTATAGAAATGTAATCAGGGGAGGTCACATGATAATGATGGGGGAGGAGTCATATACTGTCATTTATTATCTATAGAAATGTAATCAGGAGAGGTCACATGATAATGATGGGGGAGGAGTCATATACTGTCATTTATTATCTATAGAGGTGTAATCAGGAGAGGTCACATGATAATGATGGGGGAGGAGTCATATACTGTCATTTATTATCTATAGAGGTGTAATCAGGGGAGGTCACATGATAATGATGGGGGAGGAGTCATATACTGTCATTTATTATCTATAGAGATGTAATCAGGAGAGGTCACATGATAATGATGGGGGAGGAGTCATATACTGTCATTTATTATCTATAGAGATGTAATCAGGAGAGGTCACATGATAATGATGGGGGAGGAGTCATATACTGTCATTTATTATCTATAGAAATGTAATCAGGGGAGGTCACATGATAATGATGGGGGAGGAGTCATATACTGTCATTTATTATCTATAGAGATGTAATCAGGAGAGGTCACATGATAATAATGGGGAGGAGTCATATACTGTCATTTATTATCTATAGAGATATAATCAGGAGAGGTCACATGATAATGATGGGGGAGGAGTCATATACTGTCATTTATTATCTATAGAGGTGTAATCAGGGGAGGTCACATGATAATGATGGGGGAGGAGTCATATACTGTCATTTATTATCTATAGAAATGTAATCAGTAGAGGTCACATGATAATGATGGGGGAGGAGTCATATACTGTCATTTATTATCTATAGAGGTGCAATCAGGAGAGGTCACATGATAATGATGGGGGAGGAGTCATATACTGTCATTTATTATCTATAGAGATGTAATCAGGAGAGGTCACATGATAATGATGGGGAGGAGTCATATACTGTCATTTATTACCTATAGAGGTGTAATCAGGGGAGGTCACATGATAATGATGGGGGAGGAGTCATATACTGTCATTTATTACCTATAGAGATGTAATCAGGAGAGGTCACATGATAATGATGGGGGAGGAGTCATATACTGTCATTTATTATCTATAGAGATATAATCAGGGGAGGTCACATGATAATGATGGGGGAGGAGTCATATACTGTCATTTATTATCTATAGAGGTGTAATCAGGAGAGGTCACATGATAATGATGGGGAGGAGTCATATACTGTCATTTATTATCTATAGAGATATAATCAGGAGAGGTCACATGATAATGATGGGGAGGAGTCATATACTGTCATTTATTATCTATAGAGATGTAATCAGGAGAGATCACATGATAATGATGGGGGAGGAGTCATATACTGTCATTTATTATCTATAGAGATGTAATCAGGAGAGGTCACATGATAATGATGGGGGAGGAGTCATATACTGTCATTTATTATCTATAGAAATGTAATCAGGAGAGGTCACATGATAATGATGGGGGAGGAGTCATATACTGTCATTTATTATCTATAGAGGTGTAATCAGGAGAGGTCACATGATAATGATGGGGGAGGAGTCATATACTGTCATTTATTATCTATAGAAATGTAATCAGGAGAGGTCACATGATAATGATGGGGGAGGAGTCATATACTGTCATTTATTATCTATAGAGATGTAATCAGGAGAGGTCACATGATAATGATGGGGGAGGAGTCATATACTGTCATTTATTATCTATAGAGGTGTAATCAGGAGAGGTCACATGATAATGATGGGGGAGGAGTCATATACTGTCATTTATTATCTATAGAGGTGTAATCAGGAGAGGTCACATGATAATGATGGGGGAGGAGTCATATACTGTCATTTATCATCTATAGAGATGTAATCAGGAGAGGTCACATGATAATGATGGGGAGGAGTCATATACTGTCATTTATTATCTATAGAAATGTAATCAGGAGAGGTCACATGATAATGATGTGGGAGGAGTCATATACTGTCATTTATTATCTATAGAAATGTAATCAGGAGAGGTCACATGATAATGATGGGGGAGGAGTCATATACTGTCATTTATTATCTATAGAAATGTAATCAGGAGAGGTCACATGATAATGATGTGGGAGGAGTCATATACTGTCATTTATTATCTATAGAAATGTAATCAGGGGAGGTCACATGATAATGATGGGGGAGGAGTCATATACTGTCATTTATTATCTATAGAGGTGTAATCAGGGGAGGTCACATGATAATGATGGGGGAGGAGTCATATACTGTCATTTATTATCTATAGAGGTGTAATCAGGGGAGGTCACATGATAATGATGGGGGAGGAGTCATATACTGTCATTTATTATCTATAGAGATATAATCAGGGGAGGTCACATGATAATGATGGGGGAGGAGTCATATACTGTCATTTATTATCTATAGAGATATAATCAGGAGAGGTCACATGATAATGATGGGGGAGGAGTCATATACTGTCATTTATTATCTATAGAGGTGTAATCAGGGGAGGTCACATGATAATGATGGGGGAGGAGTCATATACTGTCATTTATTATCTATAGAAATGTAATCAAGAGAGGTCACATGATAATGATGGGGGAGGAGTCATATACTGTCATTTATTATCTATAGAGGTGTAATCAGGAGAGGTCACATGATAATGATGGGGGAGGAGTCATATACTGTCATTTATTATCTATAGAGATATAATCAGGAGAGGTCACATGATAATGATGGGGGAGGAGTCATATACTGTCATTTATTATCTATAGAAATGTAATCAGGAGAGATCACATGATAATGATGGGGGAGGAGTCATATACTGTCATTTATTATCTATAGAAATGTAATCAGGAGAGGTCACATGATAATGATGGGGGAGGAGTCATATACTGTCATTTATTATCTATAGAGATATAATCAGGAGAGGTCACATGATAATGATGGGGGAGGAGTCATATACTGTCATTTATTATCTATAGAAATGTAATCAGGAGAGGTCACATGATAATGATGGGGGAGGAGTCATATACTGTCATTTATTATCTATAGAAATGTAATCAGGAGAGGTCACATGATAATGATGGGGGAGGAGTCATATACTGTCATTTATTATCTATAGAAATGTAATCAGGAGAGGTCACATGATAATGATGGGGGAGGAGTCATATACTGTCATTTATTATCTATAGAGATGTAATCAGGAGAGGTCACATGATAATGATGGGGGAGGAGTCATATACTGTCATTTATTATCTATAGAAATGTAATCAGGAGAGGTCACATGATAATGATGGGGGAGGAGTCATATACTGTCATTTATTATCTATAGAGATGTAATCAGGAGAGGTCACATGATAATGATGGGGGAGGAGTCATATACTGTCATTTATTATCTATAGAGGTGTAATCAGGAGAGGTCACATGATAATGATGGGGAGGAGTCATATACTGTCATTTATTATCTATAGAGGTGTAATCAGGAGAGGTCACATGATAATGATGGGGGAGGAGTCATATACTGTCATTTATTATCTATAGAAATGTAATCAGGAGAGGTCACATGATAATGATGGGGGAGGAGTCATATACTGTCATTTATTATCTATAGAGATATAATCAGGAGAGGTCACATGATAATGATGGGGGAGGAGTCATATACTGTCATTTATTATCTATAGAGGTGTAATCAGGGGAGGTCACATGATAATGATGGGGGAGGAGTCATATACTGTCATTTATTATCTATAGAGATGTAATCAGGAGAGATCACATGATAATGATGGGGGAGGAGTCATATACTGTCATTTATTATCTATAGAGATGTAATCAGGAGAGATCACATGATAATGATGGGGGAGGAGTCATATACTGTCATTTATTATCTATAGAGATGTAATCAGGAGAGGTCACATGATAATGATGGGGGAGGAGTCATATACTGTCATTTATTATCTATAGAAATGTAATCAGGAGAGGTCACATGATAATGATGGGGGAGGAGTCATATACTGTCATTTATTATCTATAGAGATATAATCAGGAGAGGTCACATGATAATGATGGGGGAGGAGTCATATACTGTCATTTATTATCTATAGAGATATAATCAGGGGAGGTCACATGATAATGATGGGGGAGGAGTCATATACTGTCATTTATTATCTATAGAGATATAATCAGGAGAGGTCACATGATAATGATGGGGGAGGAGTCATATACTGTCATTTATTATCTATAGAGGTGTAATCAGGGGAGGTCACATGATAATGATGGGGGAGGAGTCATATACTGTCATTTATTATCTATAGAGATATAATCAGGAGAGGTCACATGATAATGATGGGGGAGGAGTCATATACTGTCATTTATTATCTATAGAAATGTAATCAGGGGAGGTCACATGATAATGATGGGGGAGGAGTCATATACTGTCATTTATTATCTATAGAGATGTAATCAGGAGAGGTCACATGATAATGATGGGGGAGGAGTCATATACTGTCATTTATTATCTATAGAGGTGTAATCAGGGGAGGTCACATGATAATGATGGGGGAGGAGTCATATACTGTCATTTATTATCTATAGAAATGTAATCAGGGGAGGTCACATGATAATGATGGGGAGGAGTCATATACTGTCATTTATTATCTATAGAGATATAATCAGGAGAGGTCACATGATAATGATGGGGAGGAGTCATATACTGTCATTTATTATCTATAGAGGTGTAATCAGGGGAGGTCACATGATAATGATGGAGGAGGAGTCATATACTGTCATTTATTATCTATAGAGATATAATCAGGGGAGGTCACATGATAATGATGGGGGAGGAGTCATATACTGTCATTTATTATCTATAGAGGTGTAATCAGGGGAGGTCACATGATAATGATGGGGGAGGAGTCATATACTGTCATTTATTATCTATAGAAATGTAATCAGGAGAGGTCACATGATAATGATGGGGGAGGAGTCATATACTGTCATTTATTATCTATAGAAATGTAATCAGGAGAGGTCACATGATAATGATGGGGGAGGAGTCATATACTGTCATTTATTATCTATAGAAATGTAATCAGGAGAGGTCACATGATAATGATGGGGGAGGAGTCATATACTGTCATTTATTATCTATAGAGATATAATCAGGAGAGGTCACATGATAATGATGGGGGAGGAGTCATATACTGTCATTTATTATCTATAGAGATATAATCAGGAGAGGTCACATGATAATGATGGGGGAGGAGTCATATACTGTCATTTATTATCTATAGAGATGTAATCAGGAGAGGTCACATGATAATGATGGGGGAGGAGTCATATACTGTCATTTATTATCTATAGAGATATAATCAGGAGAGGTCACATGATAATGATGGGGAGGAGTCATATACTGTCATTTATTATCTATAGAGGTGTAATCAGGGGAGGTCACATGATAATGATGGGGGAGGAGTCATATACTGTCATTTATTATCTATAGAGGTGTAATCAGGAGAGGTCACATGATAATGATGTGGGAGGAGTCATATACTGTCATTTATTATCTATAGAAATGTAATCAGGGGAGGTCACATGATAATGATGGGGAGGAGTCATATACTGTCATTTATTATCTATAGAGATATAATCAGGAGAGGTCACATGATAATGATGGGGAGGAGTCATATACTGTCATTTATTATCTATAGAGGTGTAATCAGGAGAGGTCACATGATAATGATGGGGGAGGAGTCATATACTGTCATTTATTATCTATAGAGGTGTAATCAGGGGAGGTCACATGATAATGATGGGGGAGGAGTCATATACTGTCATTTATTATCTATAGAGATGTAATCAGGAGAGATCACATGATAATGATGGGGGAGCAGTCATATACTGTCATTTATTATCTATAGAGGTGTAATCAGGAGAGGTCACATGATAATGATGGGGGAGGAGTCATATACTGTCATTTATTATCTATAGAAATGTAATCAGGAGAGGTCACATGATAATGATGGGGGAGGAGTCATATACTGTCATTTATTATCTATAGAGATATAATCAGGGGAGGTCACATGATAATGATGGGGGAGGAGTCATATACTGTCATTTATTATCTATAGAGGTGTAATCAGGGGAGGTCACATGATAATGATGGGGGAGGAGTCATATACTGTCATTTATTATCTATAGAGATATAATCAGGGGAGGTCACATGATAATGATGGGGGAGGAGTCATATACTGTCATTTATTATCTATAGAGGTGTAATCAGGGGAGGTCACATGATAATGATGGGGGAGGAGTCATATACTGTCATTTATTATCTATAGAAATGTAATCAGGAGAGGTCACATGATAATGATGGGGAGGAGTCATATACTGTCATTTATTATCTATAGAAATGTAATCAGGAGAGGTCACATGATAATGATGGGGGAGGAGTCATATACTGTCATTTATTATCTATAGAGATGTAATCAGGAGAGATCACATGATAATGATGGGGAGGAGTCATATACTGTCATTTATTATCTATAGAGATATAATCAGGAGAGGTCACATGATAATGATGGGGGAGGAGTCATATACTGTCATTTATTATCTATAGAGATATAATCAGGGGAGGTCACATGATAATGATGGGGGAGGAGTCATATACTGTTGTAATGGACCTGGCAGTGGATGATGAATTGTAGTACAGAACTTCCCCCACTCATAGCACATGGGTCTCACCAATCACATCCTACCTGCAGAGTTCCCCGCTGCTCTGAGCATGCTCCAGCCTCTCCAGGTCACCCACAGATATATCTCTCCTAAAAGAACAAAATCGGTAAGATGCAAAGTAATGAGGACCACGGAGGAGTAAACAGGAATCAGATGAGAGGCCAGGAGGGCACTGGCACTGCTGTGGTAACCGGGAGCATATGAAAAGTCCCTGGCTCCGAAGAGTTAAGCACAGTCCCTCTATGCAGCCTCTTTTACGGTGGGGCTCAGCGGTAAAAGTACAAAGAAAGATGAAAACTGCGTCAGCTCACCAAGTAAATGTCAGGCGGGTGCACATACAGCTGCAGGTTCACAAGAGGAGAAACGGGTGTCGCTCTTGTGTACACCTGTATGTGCACCTGTATGTACACCTGTATGTATGTGCACCTGTATGTATGTGCACCTGTATGTACACCTGTATGTATGTGCACCTGTATGTACACATGTATGTATGTGCACCTGTATGTGACCTGTATGTACACCTGTATGTATGTGCACCTGTATGTACACATGTATGTATGTGCACCTGTATGTGACCTGTATGTACACCTGTATGTATGTACACCTGTATGTATGTACACCTGTATGTATGTGCACCTGTATGTGCACCTGTATGTATGTGCACCTGTATGTGCACCTGTATGTATGTGCACCTGTATGTACACCTGTATGTATGTGCACCTGTATGTGCACCTGTATGTACACCTGTATGTATGTGCACCTGTATGTGCACCTGTATGTACACCTGTATGTACACCTGTATGTACGTGCACCTGTATGTACACCTGTATGTGCACCTGTATGTATGAGCACCTGTATGTATGTACACCTGTATGTATGTACACCTGTATGTGACCTGTATGTACACATGTATGTATGTGCACGTGTATGTGACCTGTATGTGCACCTGTATGTACACCTGTATGTATGTGCACCTGTATGTACACCTGTATGTGCACCTGTATGTGCACCTGTATGTATGAGCACCTGTATGTACACCTGTATGTATGTACACCTGTATGTGCACCTGTATGTGACCTGTATGTACACATGTATGTATGTGCACGTGTATGTGACCTGTATGTGCACCTGTATGTACACCTGTATGTATGTACACCTGTATGTACACCTGTATGTATGTACACCTGTATGTGCACCTGTATGTGACCTGTATGTGCACCTGTATGTATGTGCACCTGTATGTATGTGCACCTGTATGAGCACCTGTATGTGCACCTGTATGTATGTACACCTGTATGTGCACCTGTATGAGCACCTGTATGTGCACCTGTATGAGCACCTGTATGTATGTACACCTGTATGTGCACCTGTATGTATGTACACCTGTATGAGCACCTGTATGTATGTACACCTGTATGTATGTGCACCTGTAAGTGCACCTGTATGTATGTACACCTGTATGAGCACCTGTATGTGCACCTGTATGTATGTACACCTTATGTATGTACACCTGTATGTGCACCTGTATGAGCACCTGTCTGTGCACGTGTATGTATGTACACCTGTATGTGCACCTGTATGAGCACCTGTATGTGACCTGTATGTGACCTGTATGTGCACCTGTATGTGCACCTGTATGCGCACCTGTATGTACACCTGTATGTATGTGCACCTGTATGTGACCGGTATGTACACCTGTATGTATGTGCACCTGTATGTGCACCTGTATGTATGTGCACCTGTATGTGCACCTGTATGTATGTGCACCTGTATGTGCACCTGTATGAGCATCTGTATGTATGTGCACCTGTATGTGACCTGTATGTACACCTGTATGTGCACCTGTATGTATGTGCACCTGTATGTGCACCTGTATGAGCACCTGTATGTGACCTGTATGTACACCTGTATGTACACCTGTATGTATGTGCACCTGTATGTACACATGTATGTATGTATGTATGTGCACCTGTATGTGACCTGTATGTACACCTGTATGTATGTGCACCTGTATGTACACCTGTATGTATGTGCACCTGTATGTACACATGTAAGTATGTGCACCTGTATGTGACCTGTATGTACACCTGTATGTATGTACACCTGTACGTGCACCTGTATGTATGTGCACCTGTATGTGACCTGTATGTACACCTGTATGTGCACCTGTATGTATGTGCACCTGTATGTACACCTGTATGTACGTGCACCTGTATGTGCACCTGTATGTACACCTGTATGTACACCTGTATGTGCACCCGCCTGACGTTTATCTGGTGAACAGCAGGTATATATATATTCACCATAGACAGATTGGGGCTTCTCTCATCTTCACCTGAAAAAGAAAAGAAAAACATCAGGACATATAAGGAGCCCACATGAGCCCTATCCTCACTCACCCGATTCTCCCCCTCACTCACCCGATTCTCCCCCTCACTCACCCAGACCTCTCCCTCACTCACCCGATTCTCCCCCTCACTCGCCCGGACCTCTCCCTCACTCACTCACCCGGTTTTCTCTCTCCCTCACTCGCCCGGACCTCCCCCTCACTCACCCAGTTTTCTCTCCGTCACTCACCCGGTTTTCTCTCCCTCACTCACTCACTCGGTTTTCTCTCTTCCTCACTCGCCCGGACCTCTCCCTCACTCACCCGGATTTCTCTCTCCCTCACTCACCCAGTTTTCTCTCCGTCACTCACCCAGTCTCTCTCCCTCACTCACCCGATTCTCCCCCTCACTCGCCCGGACCTCTCCCTCACTCACCCGATTCTCCCCCTCACTCGCCCGGACCTCTCCCTCACTCACCCGATTCTCCCCCTCACTCGCCCGGACCTCTCCCTCACTCACCCGATTCTCCCCCTCACTCGCCCGGACCTCTCCCTCACTCACCTGGTTTTCTCCCTCCCTAACTCACCCAGTTTTCTCTCCCTCACTCACCCAGTTTTCTCTCCCTCACTCACCCAGTTTTCTCTCTCCCTCACCCGGATTTCTCCCTCCCTCACTCACTCGCCCGGTTTTCTCTCCCTCACTCACTCGCCCGGTTTCCTCTCCCTCACTCACTCGCCCGGTTTCCTCCCCCTCACTCACTCGCCCGGTTTCCTCCCCCTCACTCACTCGCCCGGTTTCCTCCCCCTCACTCACTCGCCCGGTTTCCTCCCCCTCACTCACTCGCCCGGTTTCCTCCCCCTCACTCACTCGCCCGGTTTCCTCCCCCTCACTCACTCGCCCGGTTTCCTCTCCCTCACTCACTCACTCGCCCGGTTTCCTCTCCCTCACTCACTCACCCGGTTTCCTCTCCCTCACTCACTCGCCCGGTTTCCTCTCCCTCACTCACTCGCCCGGTTTCCTCTCCCTCACTCACTCGGTTTCCTCTCCCTCACTCGCCCGGTTTTCTCTCCCCGTCACTCACCCGGTTTTCTCTCCCTCACTCGCCCGGTTTTCTCTCCCTCACTCGCCCGGTTTTCTCTCCCTCACTCGCCCGGTTTTCTCTCCCTCACTCACCCGGTTTTCTCTCCCTCACTCACTCACTCACTCACCCGGTTTTCTCTCTCTCACTCACTCGCCCGGTCTCTCTCCGTCACTCACCCGGTTTTCTCTCCCTCACTCACCCGGTTTTCTCTCCCTCACTCACTCACTCACCCGGTTTTCTCTCTCTCACTCACTCGCCCGGTCTCTCTCCGTCACTCACCCGGTTTTCTCTCCGTCACTCACCCGGTTTTCTCTCCCTCACTCACCCGGTTTTCTCTCCCTCACCCGGTTTTCTCTCCGTCACTCACCCGGTTTTCTCTCCCTCACTCACCCGGTTTTCTCTCCCTCACTCACCCGGTTTTCTCTCCGTCACTCACCCGGTTTTCTCTCCCTCACTCACCCTGTTTTCTCTCCCTCACTCACCCGGTTTTCTCTCCCTCACTCACTCACTCACTCACCCGGTTTTCTCTCCCTCACTCACCCTGTTTTCTCTCCCTCACTCACCCGGTTTTCTCTCCCTCACTCACTCACTCACTCACCCGGTTTTCTCTCTCTCACTCACTCGGTTTTCTCTCACTCACTCACCCGGTTTTCTCTCTCTCACTCACTCGGTTTTCTCTCACTCACTCACTCGCCCGGTCTCTCTCCGTCACTCACCCGGTTTTCTCTCCCTCACTCACCCGGTTTTCTCTCCCTCACTCACTCACTCACCCGGTTTTCTCTCTCTCACTCACTCGGTTTTCTCTCACTCACTCACTCGCCCGGTCTCTCTCCGTCACTCACCCGGTTTTCTCTCCCTCACTCACCCGGTTTTCTCTCCCTCACTCACCCGGTTTTCTCTCCGTCACTCACCCGGTTTTCTCTCCCTCACTCACCCGGTTTTCTCTCACTCACCCGGTTTTCTCTCCGTCACTCACCCGGTTTTCTCTCCCTCACTCACCCGGTTTTCTCTCCCTCACTCGTCCTGTCTCTCTCCCCTTATCTCCGCTCTGGTCTTCGGCGTCCGGTCTCCAAGACAACTGGTTACCACTAGCAACGGCGGGTGGGCGGGTTCATAACTTAGCAGCCAATAGCAGCCGAGCTTCCCATGATTGATAGCCACAGCGACTATTAAGTGCACAGGAGAAGCGCAGGAGGGAGGAAGTGACGTATAGCTGGTGGATGTCGGGGCGCATGCGCGCTGTGCACAGGGTGACTTCCGGCTGTAGTGAGTGAAGGCTGTGGAGAAGGTAAGTGCGGTACCGCATCGTTTATCTGTCACAACTGTTCATATTCTGCGATTTCTTCTAGTGTGCGCTTGTCGTGCCGGTGTGTACGGGGGCCCGAGGAGCTGAGCTGCGGTATTTATGTGTCCGGTGCGTTACCTGTGTAATGTGTACAGTGATGTGTGCGGTATAATGTACGGGGGGAGGGGACGGGCGGAGGATAATAATATGAACTATAATGTTATCCATAGAAGATAATAATAATAATAATAATAATAATATCCAGAGGAGGAAGAATAATAATAATATATCCATAGAAGATAATAATAATAATAATAATAATAATATCCAGAGGAGGAGGAATAATAATAATAATAATATATCCAGAGGAGGAGGAGGAATAATAATAATAATATATCCAGAGGAGGAGGAATAATAATAATAATAATAATAATAATAATAATAATAATAATAATAATAATAATAATAATAATATATCCAGAGGAGGAATAATAATAATAATAATAATATATCCAGAGGAGGAATAATAATAATAATAATAATATATCCAGAGGAGGAATAATAATAATAATAATAATAATAATAATAATAATAATAATAATAATAATAATAATAATAATAATAATAATATATCCAGAGGAGTAATAATAATAATAATAATATATCCAGAGGAGGAATAATAATAATATATCCAGAGGAGGAATAATAATAATAATAATATATCCAGAGGAGGAATAATAATAATATATCCAGAGGAGGAGGAATAATAATAATAATAATAATATATCCAGAGGAGGAATAATAATAATATATCCAGATGAGGAGGAATAATAATAATATATCCAGAGGAGGAATAATAATATATCCAGAGGAGGAATAATAATAATAATAATAATAATAATAATAATAATAATAATAATAATAATAATAATAATATATCCAGAGGAGGAGTAATAATAATAATAATAATAATAATAATAATAATAATAATAATAATAATATATCCAGAGGAGGAGGAATAATAATAATAATAATAATATATCCAGAGGAGGAGGAATAATAATAATAATATATCCAGAGGAGGAATAATAATAATATATCCAGATGAGGAGGAATAATAATATATCCAGAGGAGGAATAATAATAATAATAATAATATATCCAGATGAGGAGGAATAATAATATATCCAGAGGAGGAATAATAATAATAATAATAATAATAATAATAATAATAATAATAATAATAATAATAATATATCCAGAGGAGGAGGAATAATAATAATATATCCAGAGGAGGAATAATAATAATATATCCAGATGAGGAGGAATAATAATAATATATCCAGAGGAGGAATAATAATAATATATCCAGATGAGGAGGAATAATAATAATATATCCAGAGGAGGAATAATAATATATCCAGAGGAGGAATAATAATAATAATAATAATATATCCAGATGAGGAGGAATAATAATATATCCAGAGGAGGAATAATAATAATAATATTATTATTATTATTATTATTATTATTATTATTATTATTATTATTATTATTCCTCCTCTGGATATATTATTATTCCTCCTCATCTGGATATATTATTATTATTATTATTATTATTATTATTATTATTATTATTATTATTAATAATAATATATCCAGAGGAGGAGGAATAATAATAATATATCCAGATGAGGAGGAATAATAATAATATATCCAGAGGAGGAATAATAATATATCCAGAGGAGGAATAATAATAATAATAATAATAATAATAATAATAATAATAATAATAATAATAATATATCCAGAGGAGTAATAATAATAATAATATCCAGAGGAGGAATAATAATAATAATATATCCAGAGGAGGAATAATAATAATAATAATAATAATAATAATATATCCAGAGGAGGAATAATAATAATAATATATCCAGATGAGGAGGAATAATAATATATCCAGAGGAGGAATAATAATAATAATAATAATAATAATAATAATAATAATAATAATAATAATAATAATAATAATAATAATAATAATATATCCAGAGGAGTAATAATAATAATAATAATAATAATAATAATATATCCAGAGGAGGAGGAATAATAATATATCCAGAGGAGTAATAATAATAATAATAATAATAATATCCAGAGGAGGAATAATAATAATAATATATCCAGAGGAGGAATAATAATAATAATAATAATAATATCCAGAGGAGGAATAATAATAATAATATATCCAGAGGAGGAGTAATAATAATAATAATAATAATAATAATAATAATAATAATAATAATAATAATAATAATAATAATAATATATCCAGAGGAGGAATAATAATAATAATATATCCAGATGAGGAGGAATAATAATATATCCAGAGGAGGAATAATAATAATAATAATAATAATAATAATAATAATAATAATAATAATAATAATAATAATAATATATCCAGAGGAGGAATAATAATAATAATAATAATATATCCAGAGGAGGAGGAATAATAATAATAATAATATATCCAGAGGAGGAGGAATAATAATATATCCAGAGGAGGAAGAATAATAATAATATATCCAGAGGAGGAGGAATAATAATAATAATAATAATAACAATATATCCAGAGGAGGAGGAATAATAATAATAATAATAATAATAATATATCCAGAGGAGGAGGAATAATAATATATCCAGAGGAGGAATAATAATAATAATATAATATCCAGAGGAATAATATAATATCCAGAGGAATAATAACAATAATAATAATATATCCAGAGGAGGAGTAATAATAATAATATATCCAGAGGAGGAATAATAATAATAATATATCCAGAGGAGGAGTAATAATAATAATAATAATATATCCAGAGGAGGAATGATAATAATAATAATAATAATTAATAATATATCCAGAGGAGGAGGAAGAATAATAATAATATATCCAGAGGAGGAGGAATAATAATATATCCGGAGGAGGAATAATAATATATCCAGAGGAGGCGGAATAATAATAATAATATATCCAGAGGAGGAGGAATAATAATAATAATATATCCAGAGGAGGAGGAATAATAATAATAATATATCCAGAGGAGGAGGAATAATAATAATATATCCAGAGGAGGAATAATAATAATATATCCAGATGAGGAGGAATAATAATAATATATCCAGAGGAGGAATAATAATATATCCAGAGGAGGAATAATAATAATAATAATAATAATAATATATCCAGATGAGGAGGAATAATAATATATCCAGAGGAGGAATAATAATAATAATAATAATAATAATAATAATAATAATAATAATATATCCAGAGGAGGAGGAATAATAATAATATATCCAGAGGAGGAATAATAATAATATATCCAGATGAGGAGGAATAATAATAATATATCCAGATGAGGAGGAATAATAATAATATATCCAGAGGAGGAATAATAATATATCCAGAGGAGGAATAATAATAATAATAATAATAATATATCCAGATGAGGAGGAATAATAATATATCCAGAGGAGGAATAATAATAATAATAATAATAATAATAATAATAATAATAATAATAATAATATATCCAGAGGAGGAGGAATAATAATAATATATCCAGAGGAGGAATAATAATATATCCAGAGGAGGAATAATAATAATAATAATAATATATCCAGATGAGGAGGAATAATAATATATCCAGAGGAGGAATAATAATAATAATAATAATAATAATAATAATAATAATAATAATAATAATAATATATCCAGAGGAGGAGGAATAATAATAATAATAATAATAATAATAATAATAATAATATATCCAGAGGAGGAATAATAATAATAATAATAATAATATATCCAGATGAGGAGGAATAATAATATATCCAGAGGAGGAATAATAATAATAATAATAATAATAATAATATATCCAGAGGAGGAATAATAATAATAATAATAATAATATATCCAGAGGAGGAGGAATAATAATAATAATAATAATATATCCAGAGGAGGAGGAATAATAATATATCCAGAGGAGGAAGAATAATAATAATATATCCAGAGGAGGAGGAATAATAATAATAATAATAACAATATATCCAGAGGAGGAGGAATAATAATAATAATAATAATAATATATCCAGAGGAGGAGGAATAATAATATATCCAGAGGAGGAATAATAATAATAATATAATATCCAGAGGAATAATAATAATATAATATCCAGAGGAATAATAATAATAATATAATATCCAGAGGAATAATAACAATAATAATAATATATCCAGAGGAGGAGTAATAATAATAATATATCCAGAGGAGGAGTAATAATAATAATATATCCAGAGGAGGAATAATAATAATAATATATCCAGAGGAGGAGTAATAATAATAATAATAATAATAATAATATCCAGAGGAGGAATAATAATAATATATCCAGAGGAGGAGGAATAATAATATATCCAGATGAGGAGGAATAATAATAATATATCCAGAGGAGGAATAATAATATATCCAGAGGAGGAATAATAATAATAATAATAATATATCCAGATGAGGAGGAATAATAATATATCCAGAGGAGGAATAATAATAATAATAATAATAATAATAATATATCCAGAGGAGGAGGAATAATAATAATAATAATAATAATAATAATATATCCAGATGAGGAGGAATAATAATATATCCAGAGGAGTAATAATAATAATAATAATAATAATAATAATAATAATAATAATAATAATAATATATCCAGAGGAGGAATAATAATAATAATAATAATAATAATAATATATCCAGAGGAGGAGGAATAATAATAATAATAATATATCCAGAGGAGGAGGAATAATAATATATCCAGAGGAGGAAGAATAATAATAATATATCCAGAGGAGGAGGAATAATAATAATAATAATAACAATATATCCAGAGGAGGAGGAATAATAATAATAATAATATATCCAGAGGAGGAGGAATAATAATATATCCAGAGGAGGAATAATAATAATAATATAATATCCAGAGGAATAATAATAATATAATATCCAGAGGAATAATAATAATAATATAATATCCAGAGGAATAATAACAATAATAATAATATATCCAGAGGAGGAGTAATAATAATAATATATCCAGAGGAGAAATAATAATAATAATATATCCAGAGGAGGAGTAATAATAATAATAATAATATATCCAGAGGAGGAATGATAATAATAATAATAATAATTAATAATATATCCAGAGGAGGAGGAAGAATAATAATAATATATCCAGAGGAGGAGGAATAATAATATATCCGGAGGAGGAATAATAATATATCCAGAGGAGGCGGAATAATAATAATAATATATCCAGAGGAGGAGGAATAATAATAATAATATATCCAGAGGAGGAGGAATAATAATAATAATATATCCAGAGGAGGAGGAATAATAATATATCCAGAGGAGGAATAATAATAATATATCCAGAGGAGGAGGAAGAATAATAATAATAATAATATATCCAGAGGAGGAGGAAGAATAATAATAATAATAATATCCGGAGGAATAATAATAATAATAATAATAATAATACCTAATATATCCAGAGGAGGAATAATAATAATAATAATATATCCAGAGGAGGAATAATAATAATAATAATAATAATATATCCAGAGGAGGAGGAATAATAATATATCCAGAGGAGTAATAATAATAATAATAATAATAATATCCAGAGGAGGAATAATAATAATAATATATCCAGAGGAGGAATAATAATAATAATAATAATAATAATAATAATAATAATAATAATAATAATAATATCCAGAGGAGGAATAATAATAATAATATATCCAGAGGAGGAATAATAATAATAATAATAATAATAATAATAATAATAATAATAATAATAATAATAATAATAATAATAATAATATATCCAGAGGAGGAGGAATAATAATAATAATAATAATATAATATATCCAGAGGAGGAATAATAATATATCCAGAGGAGGAAGAATAATAATAATAATAATAATAATAATATATCCAGAAGAGGAGGAATAATAATATATCCAGAGGAGGAATAATAATAATAATAATAATAATAATAATAATAATAATAATAATAATAATAATAATAATAATAATAATAATAATAATAATAATAATAATAATATATCCAGAGGAGGAATAATAATAATATATCCAGAGGAGGAATAATAATAATATATCCAGAGGAGGAATAATAATAATATATCCAGAGGAGGAATAATAATAATAATAATAATATATCCAGAGGAGGAATAATAATAATAATAATATATCCAGAGGAGGAATAATAATAATAATAATAATAATAATAATAATAATATATCCAGAGGAGGAATAATAATAATAATAATATATCCAGAGGAGGAATAATAATAATAATAATAATAATATATCCAGAGGAGGAAGAATAATAATAATAATATATCCAGAGGAGGAGGAATAATAATAATAATAATAATATATCCGGAGGAGGAATAATAATAATAATAATAAATAATAATAATAATAATAATAATATATCCAGAGGAGGAAGAATAATAATAATAATAATAATATATCCGGAGGAGGAATAATAATAATAATAATAATAATATATCCAGAGGAGGAGGAGTAATAATAATAATAATAATAATATATCCAGAGGAGGAGGAATAATAATAATAATAATAATATATCCGGAGGAGGAATAATAATAATAATAATAATAATAATAATATATCCAGAGGAGGAGGAATAATAATATATCCAGAGGAGGAGGAATAATAATAATAATAATATATCCAGAGGAGGAGGAATAATAATATATCCAGAGGAGGAATAATAATAATAATAATATATCCAGAGGAGGAGGAATAATAATAATAATAATATATCCAGAGGAGGAGGAATAATAATATATCCAGAGGAGGAAGAATAATAATAATATATCCAGAGGAGGAGGAATAATAATAATAATAATAACAATATATCCAGAGGAGGAGGAATAATAATAATAATAATAATAATATATCCAGAGGAGGAGGAATAATAATAATAATAATAATAATAATAATATATCCAGAGGAGGAGGAATAATAATAATAATAATAATATATATCCAGAGGAGGAATAATAATAATATATCCAGAGGAGGAATAATAATAATAATAATAATAATATATCCAGAGGAATAATAATAATAATATAATATCCAGAGGAATAATAATAATAATAATAATAATATAATATCCAGAGGAATAATAATAATAATAATAATAATATAATATCCAGAGGAATAATAATAATAATAATAATAATAATATATCCAGAGGAGTAGTAATAATAATAATAATAATAATAATAATAATAATATCCAGAGGAGGAATAATAATAATATCCAGAGGAGGAGGAATAATAATAATAATAATAATAATAATAATATCCAGAGGAGGAATAATAATAATATCCAGAGGAGGAATAATAATAATAATAATAATATATCCAGAGGAGGAATAATAATAATAATAATAATATATCCAGAGGAGGAATAATAATAATAATAATAATATATCCAGAGGAGGAATAATAATAATAATAATAATATATCCAGAGGAGGAATAATAATAATAATAATATATCCAGAGGAGGAATAATAATAATAATAATATATCCAGAGGAGGAATAATAATAATAATAATAATAATAATAATAATAATAATAATAATAATATATCCAGAGGAGGAGGAATAATAATAATAATATATCCAGAGGAGGAGGAATAATAATAATAATATATCCAGAGGAGGAGGAATAATAATAATAATATATCCAGAGGAGGAAGAATAATAATAATATATCCAGAGGAGGAAGAATAATAATAATAATATATCCAGAGGAAGAATAATAATAATAATAATATATCCAGAGGAGGAGGAATAATAATAATAATAATAATAATAATAATAATAATAATAATAATAATAATAATATATCCAGAGGAGTAATAATAATAATAATAATAATAATAATAATAAATCCAGAGGAGGAGGAATAATAATAATAATAATATATCCAGAGGAGGAATAATAATAATAATAATATATCCAGAGGAGGAGGAATAATAATAATATATCCAGAGGAGGAATAATAATAATAATATATCCAGAGGAGGAGGAATAATAATAATAATATATCCAGAGGAGGAAGAATAATAATAATAATAATATCCAGAGGAGAATAATAATAATAATATATCCAGAGGAGGAAAATAATAATAATCCAGAGGAGGAATAATAATAATAATAATAATAATAATATATCCAGAGGAGGAATAATAATAATAATAATATCCAGAGGATAATAATAATAATAATATATCCAGAGGAGATAATAATAATAATATATCCAGAGGAGAGAATAATAATAATAATATATCCAGAGGAGGATTAATAATAATAATATATCCAGAGGAGGAATAATAATAATAATATAATATCCAGAGGAGAATAATAATAATAATAATATATCCAGAGAGAATAATAATAATAATAAATCCAGAGGAATAATAATAATATATCCAGAGGAGGAGAATAATAATAATAATATCCAGAGGAAGGCATAATATAATAATATATCCAGAGGAGGAAGAATAATAATAATATATATCCCAGAGGAATAATAATAAAATATCAGAATCAAACAAAATCAGAGGAGGAATAATATAATAATAATATATCCAGAGGAGGAGGATAATAATAATAATATAAAATAATAAAATAATACTATCCCAGAGGAGGAAGAATAATAATAATAATAATATATCCAGAGGAGGAGGAATAATATATCCAGAGGAGGAGGAATAATAATAATAATAATATATCCCAGAGGAGGAAGAATAATAATACCGTATATACTCGAGTATAAGCCGACCCGAGTATAAGCCGAGACCCCTAATTTCAACCCAAAATCCCAGGAAAAGTTATTGACTCGAGTATAAGCCTAGGGTGGGAAATACCTCATCCCCCCCCTGTCATCATCCAGACCCGTCATTAACATCCTCATCATCCCCTTGTCATCATCCCACACATCCCCCCTTCATCATCCCCTTGTCATCATCCCACACATCCCCTTATCATCCCACACATCCCCCCTTCATCATCCCCTTGTCATCATCCCACACATCCCCCCTTCATCATCCCCTTGTCATCATCCCACACATCCCCCCTTCATCATCCCCTTGTAATCATCCCCACACCCCCCCCCCCCCCTTCATCATCCTCTTCTCATCATTCGCCCTCAGTGGTCTTCAACCTGCGGACCTCCAGAGGTTTCAAAACTACAACTCCCCAGCAAGCCCGGGCAGCCATCGGCTGTCCGGGCAACCTCGGAGGTCCGCAGGTTGAAGACCCCCACCCCCCCCCCCCCT
>NW_026609218.1:269779-272279 GCF_029499605.1 Hyla sarda
ATAATAATAATAATATATCCAGAGGAGGAGAATAATAATAATAATAATATATCCAGAGGAGGAAGTAATAATAATAATAATATATCCAGAGGAGGAATAATAATATATCCAAGGAGGAGATAATAATAATAATAATAATAATATATCCAGAGGAGGAAGAATAATAATAATAATATAATAATATATCCAGAGGAGGATAATAATAATAATAATATATCCAGAGGAGGAATAATAATAATAATAATAATACAGAGAATAATAATAATAATAATATATCCAGAGGAGGAAGAATAATAATAATAATAATAATATATCCAGAGGAGGAAGAATAATAATAATAATAATATATCCAGAGGAGGAATAATAATAATAATATATCCAGAGGAGAGATAATAATAATATATCCAGAGAGAGGAATAATAATAATAATAATAATAATATATCCAGAGGAGGAAGAATAATAATAATAATAGATAATAATATATCCAGAGGAGGAAGAATAATAATAATATATCCAGAGAGGAATAATAATAATAATAATATATCCAGAGGAGGAATAATAATAATAATAATATATCCAGAGGAGGAATAATAATAATAATAATATATCCAGAGGAGGAATAATAATAATAATAATAATAATAATATATCCAGAGGAGGAATAATAATAATAATAATAATATATCCAGAGGAGGAATAATAATAATAATAATATATCCAGAGGAGGAAGGAATAATAATAATATATCCAGGGAGGAGAATAATAATAATAATAATAATAATATATCCAGAGGAGGAAGAATAATAATAATAATAATAATAATATATCCAGAGGAGGAATAATAATAATAATAATATCCAGAGGAGGAATAATATAATAATAATAATATCCAGAGGAGGAATAATAATAATAATAATATATCCAGAGGAGGAGGAATAATTAATAATAATATATATCCAGAGGAGGAGGAATAATAATAATAATATATCCAGAGGAGGAAGAATAATAATAATAATAATAATAATAATAATAATAATATATCCAGAGGAGGAAGAATAATAATAATAATAATAATAATAATATATCCAGAGGAGGAAGAATAATAATAATAATAATAATAATAATAATAATAATAATAATATAATATATCCAGAGGAGGAAGAATAATAATAATAATAATAATATATCCAGAGGAGGAATAATAATAATAATAATATATCCAGAGGAGGAAAGAATAATAATAATAATAATAATATATCCAGAGGAGGAAGAATAATAATAATAATAATAATAATAATAATAATAGAGGAATAATAATAATAATAATATATATCCAGAGGAGGAAGAATAATAATAATAATAATAATAATAATATATCCAGAGGAGGAAGAATAATAATAATAATATAATAATAATAATAATAATAATATATCCAGAGGAGGAAGAATAATAATAATAATAATAATATATCCAGAGGAGGAAGAATAATAATAATAATAATAATGAATAATAATATATCCAGAGGAGGAGAATAATAATATAATAATAATAGATAATAATAATAATATATCCAGAGGAGGAAGAATAATAATAATAATAATAATAATAATAAGAATAATAATATATCCAGAGGAGGAAGAATAATAATAATAATAATAGATAATAATATATCCAGAGGAGGAGGAATAATAATAATAATAATAATATATCCAGAGGAGGAATAATAATAATAATAATAATAATAATCAGAGGAGAATAATAATAATAATAATATATCCAGAGGAGGAGATAATAATAATAATAATAATAATATATCCAGAGGAGGAGAATAATAATAATAATAATAATATAAGAATAATAATAATATATCCAGAGGAGGAAATAATAATAATAATAATAATAATATATCCAGAGGAGGAATAATAATAATAATAATATATCCAGAGGAGGAATAATAATAATAATAATAATAATAATAATAAGAATAATAATAATAATAATAATAATATATCCAGAGGAGGAATAATAATAAATAATAATAATATATCCCAGAGGAGGAGAATAATAATAATATATCCAGAGGAGGAATAATAATAATAATATATCCAGAGGAGGAATAATAATAATAATAATATATCAGAGGAATAATAATAATAATAATAATCAGAGGAGAATAATAAATAATAATAATAATATATCCAGAGGAGGAATAATAATAATAATAATAATATATCCAGAGGAGGAATAATAATAATAATAATAATAATATATCCAGAGGAGGAGGAATAATAATAATATATCCAGAGGAGGAATAATAATAATAATATATCCAGAGGAGGAATAATAATAATAATATATCCAGAGGAGGAATAATAATAATATATCCAGAGAGGAGAATAATAATAATAATAATATATCCAGAGGAGGAATAATAATAATAATAATAATAATAATATATCCAGAGGAGGAGAATAATAATAATAATAATATATCCAGAGGA
>NW_026609218.1:277279-393282 GCF_029499605.1 Hyla sarda
GAGGAGGAATAATAATAATAATATATCCAGAGGAGGAAGAATAATAATAATAATATATCCAGAGGAGGAAGAATAATAATAATATAATATCCAGAGGAATAATAATAATAATAATAATATATCCAGAGGAGGAGGAATAATAATAATATATCCAGAGGAGGAAGAATAATAATAATATATCCAGAGGAGGAGGAATAATAATAATATATCCAGAGGAGGAGGAATAATAATAATATATCCAGAGGAGGAGGAATAATAATAATAATAATAATAATATATCCAGATGAGGAGGAATAATAATAATATAATATCAGGGGTGTGGAAATTTAAAAAAAAAACTACTTGTCCAAGGGACTAAAGCTGAACACAATCTACTTGTCCCTCAAGAAAATCCACTTGTCCTGGTAGATAAAATAATTTCCACCAAAATAGTCTGATCCCCCCCCCTCTAGACCACCAGGGATGGATATAAGATCCTTTAGACACTGCTGACAGCGGAGATCTAATGGGTTAATAGGCGATCAGTATGTCAGGATATTAGCGGGGGGAGGGCTGTATCTCCTCTTACCCCCCCCAGATAAGTCCAGATATAACTTTTTGATCACCATAAAACATTTCTCATATGAAGTGACCAAAAATGACCAATTCTGGACAATTCTTTACATTTACACCGTTCACCGTGCGGTTTAATTAACATT
The DNA here is from genome assembly GCF_029499605.1 of Hyla sarda. Classification (NCBI taxonomy): domain Eukaryota; kingdom Metazoa; phylum Chordata; class Amphibia; order Anura; family Hylidae; genus Hyla; species Hyla sarda. Next base: position 277,978 of record NW_026609218.1, read on the forward strand.
ATATTTTAATAGTCTGGACATTTCCACATGTAGCGATATCACTTATGTTTATTTTTGTACATTATTTTTATTTAAAGAAAATTGGGAACTTTTATTAGGAAAGGGGCTTATTCACATATATTCGCACTTTTTTCAATATTTTAATCACTATTTTTCAGTCTCAATAGGGACTCATGTGTTACTGGGGGGGGGGGGGGGGGTTCTGCTTCTCCAGTTTGTGTGCTGCATTTTGTGTCAGAAAATGCTGGAAGTTGCATTTAGTTACTAGATAACTACAACTCCCAGCATGCCCAGATACAGTCTATGGTTGTGTGGGTGTTGCAGCATGTTGCACTGTATAGTAGTAGAGTTAAGGTTATTGTAGGACATGCTGGGAGTTGTAGTTTTGGTTTGTGTCAGCTGCAGAGCCATAGCATGTGTCAAGGAATACTGGGAATTACAGTTAGTAACTACAACACCCAGCATGCCCTGATGTAGCCTATGGCTTTGCAGCTGACCCGAACCAAAACTACAACTCCCAGCATGTTACATTTTATAGTTCTACAGTTTAGGTTATGGTCCAACATGCTGGGAGTTGTAGTTTTGGTTCGGGCGTGTTTGTCTGCATCCGTGGGGCTCTTTGTCGTCGGGTGAGTATGAAGGGGAGGATTCTGGGGGTGCAATATAGTGCGGGGGCCACTAAAAATAAAATTAGATGGTACAACTGCCCTAATGCCCGACGTGACAGTCCGCTCCTATACAAAACATTCATGCATACACATCATACACACACCCACCACTGCCCCCATATCATACACACACACACCCACCACTGCCCCCACATCATACATTACATACACATCATACATGCACCAGCCACTGCCCCATATCATACATTACATACACACATACACCTGCCGCTGCCCACCCCACATCATACATTACATACACACACACACACACACAGACATCATACACACATTATACATTACACACATCACACTTAGACATTATACACACATCATACATTACATACACATCACACTTAGACATCATACACACATCATACATTACACACACATCACACTTAGACATTATATACACATCACACCTAGACATCACATACATACACATCACACTTAGACATTATACACACATTATACATTACATACACACATACACTCACACCATACATATGCACATATCATATATACACCTGCCGCTGCCCACCCCACATCATACATCACATACACACACATCACACATAGACATCATACACACATCATACATTACATACACATCACACTTAGACATTATACACACATCATACATTACATACACACCACACTTAGACATCATACACACATCATACATTACATACACATCACACTTAGACATTATACACACATCATACATTACATACACACCACACTTAGACATCATACACACATCATACATTACATACACATCACACTTAGACATTATACACACATCATACATTACATACACATCACACTTAGACATTATACACACATCATACATTACATACACACCACACTTAGACATCATACACACATCATACATTACATACACATCACACTTAGACATTATACACACATCATACATTACATACACACCACACTTAGACATCATACACACATTATACATTACATACACATCACACATAGACATCATACACACATACACTCACACCATACATATCCACCAGAGTTTCCCAACCAGGGTGCCTCCAGCTGTTGCAAAACTAAAACTCCCAGCATGCCCAGGGCATGCTGGGAGTTGTAGTTTTGCAACAGCTGGAGGCACCCTGGTTGAGGAACACTGATATACACCATACATATGCACACATCATGCATACACCTGCCGCTGCCCCCCATCATACATTACATACACACATCATACATACACTCACACCCTACATATACAACCACCCTTCCTGTCCCCGCCTGTATTCTCGGTCTCCTCACCTGAGCCGCCATGAGTGGACATCAGAGCTGTAGTCACCGCCGGTGTGAGGTGAGATTTCCGTCCTCCCCCTCCCCCCTGCTCTGTTTTCCCCGTGCAAACAAGCAACCTCCCCGTGGTGGATTAGGTCCTGTGGAGACAGATCAGGGGGAGGGGGAGGGATGGAGCTGTGTGCGGGGGATGGAGCTGTGTGCGGGGGATGGAGCTGTGTGCGGGGGATGGAGCTGTGTGTGGGGGATGGAGCTGTGTGCCGAGCTGTGCTTGTCCTTTCTCTCCCCCTGCTGTGTCTTCTGAGCTCCGTCCATACTCCAGGAGGGGAGATAAGGGGGGGTCTCTGCAGTCAGCTGGAGGCCGCCGCCCCCTCCATACATTCTGAGCCCCGGTGTGAGGTATAGACTTCCATCCGCTCCTGCGCCTCACACCGACATTAAAGAAAAATAAGGGAGAAGTCTGTCTGTCCCTGCCCGATACAGGGCTAAATCTATAAACAATTCACCTGCCCGGCGCCCAAAACTACTTGTCCCGGGCGTCGGGCGATAGGATTTCCACATCCCTGAATATATCCAGAGGAGGAGGAATAATAATAATAATATATCCAGAGGAGGAGGAATAATAATAATATATCCAGAGGAGGAGGAATAATAATAATAATAATATATCCAGAGGAGGAGGAATAATAATAATATATCCAGAGGAGGAATAATAATAATAATATATCCAGAGGAGGAGGAATAATAATAATAATATATCCAGAGGATGAGGAATAATAATAATAATAATATATCCAGAGGAGGAGGAATAATAATAATATCCAGAGGAGGAGGAATAATAATAATATCCAGAGGAGGAGGAATAATAATAATAATATATCCAGAGGAGGAGGAATAATAATAATAATATATCCAGAGGAGGAGGAATAATAATAATAATATATCCAGAGGAGGAGGAATAATAATAATAATATATCCAGAGGAGGAGGAATAATAATATAATATATCCAGAGGAGGAGGAATAATAATAATATATCCAGAGGAGGAGGAATAATATATTCAGAGGAGGAGGAATAATAATAATAATAATAATAATAATAATAATAATAATAATAATATATCCAGCGGAGGAGGAGGAATAATAATAATATATCCAGAGGAGGAGGAATAATAATAATAATAATAATATATCCAGAGGAGGAATAATAATAATAATAATAATAATATATCCAGAGGAGGAGGAATAATAATATATCCAGAGGAGGAGGAATAATAATAATAATAATAATAATAATAATAATAATAATAATAATAATAATAATAATAATAATAATAATATATCCAGAGGAGGAGGAATAATAATAATAATATAATATATCCAGAGGAGGAGGAATAATAATATATTCAGAGGAGGAGGAATAATAATAATAATATATCCAGAGGAGGAGGAATAATAATAATAATAATATATCCAGAGGAGGAGGAATAATAATAATAATAATAATATATCCAGAGGAGGAGGAATAATAATAATAATAATAATAATAATAATATATCCAGAGGAGGAGGAGTAATAATAATAATAATATTATCCAGAGGAGGAGTAATAATAATAATAATAATAATAATATATCCAGAGGAGGAGGAATAATAATAATAATAATATTATCCAGAGGATGAATAATAATAAGAATAATAATATATCCAGATGAGGAGGAATAATAATAATAATAATATATCCAGATGAGGAGGAATAATAATATACCGTATATACTCGAGTATAAGCCGAGTTTTTCAGCACGATTTTTCGTGCTGAAAACACCCCCCTCGGCTTATACTCGAGTGAACTCCCCCACCCGCAGTGGTCTTCAACCTGCGGACTTCCAGAGGTTTCAAAACTACAACTCCCAGCAAGCCAGGGCAGCCATCGGCTGTCCGGGCTTGCTGGGAGTTGTAGTTTTGAAACCTCCGGAGGTCCGCAGGTTGAAGACCACTGCGGCCTTCAACATCATCCAGCCCCCTCTCACCCCCTTTAGTTCTGAGTACTCACCTCCGCTCGGCGCTGGTCCGGTCCTGCAGGGCTGTCCGGTAAGGAGGTGGTCCGGTGAGGAGGTGGTCCGGGCTGCTATCTTCACCGGGGAGGCCTCTTCTAAGCGCTTCGGGCCCGGCCTCAGAATAGTCACGTTGCCTTGACAACGACGCAGATGCGTCGTTGTCAAGGCAACGGCTCTATTCCGGGCCGGAAGCGCGGAGAAGAGGCGCCCCCGGTGAAGATAGCAGCCCGGACCACCTCCTCACCGGACCACCTCCTTACCGGACAGCCCTGCAGGACCGGACCAGCGCCGAGCGGAGGTGAGTACTCAGAACTAAAGGGGGTGAGAGGGGGCTGGATGATGTTGAAGGCCGCAGTGGTCTTCAACCTGCGGACCTCCGGAGGTTTCAAAACTACAACTCCCAGCAAGCCCGGACAGCCGATGGCTGCCCGGGCTTGCTGGGAGTTGTAGTTTTGAAACCTCTGGAGGTCCGCAGGTTGAAGACCACTGAGGGCGAATGATGAGAAGAGGATGATGAAGGGGGGGGGGGGTGTGGGGATGATGAAGGGGGGGGGGTGTGGGATGATTACAAGGGGATGATGAAGGGGGGATGTGTGGGATGATAAGGGGATGTGTGGGATGATGACAAGGGGATGATGAAGGGGGGATGTGTGGGATGATAAGGGGATGTGTGGGATGATGACAAGGGGATGATGAAGGGGGGATGTGTGGGATGATGACAAGGGGATGTGTGGGATAAGGGGATGTGTGGGATGATGACAAGGGGATGATGAGGATGTTAATGACGGGTCTGGATGATGACAGGGGGGGATGAGGTATTTCCCACCCTAGGCTTATACTCGAGTCAATAACTTTTCCTGGGATTTTGGGTTGAAATTAGGGGTCTCGGCTTATACTCGGGTCGGCTTATACTCGAGTATATACGGTAATATATCAAGAGGAGGAGGAATAATAATATAATATATCAAGAGGAGGAGGAATAATAATAATAATAATATATCCAGAGGAGGAGGAATAGTAATAATATATCCAGAGGAGGAGGAATAATAATAATAATAATAATATATCCAGAGGAGGAGGAATAATAATAATAATAATAATAATAATAATGCCAGAGGAGGCGGAGGAATAATAATAATAATATATCCAGAGGAGGAGGAATAATAATAATAATATATCCAGAGGAGGAATAATAATAATAATATATCCAGAGGAGGAGGAATAATAATAATATATCCAGAGGAGGAATAATAATAATAATATATCCAGAGGAGGAATAATAATAATATATCCGGAGGAGGAATAATAATAATAATAATAATTAATAATATAATATCCAGAGGAGGAGGAATAATAATAATAATAATAATATATCCAGAGGAGGAGGAATAATAATAATATATCCAGAGGAGGAGGAATAATAATAATAATAATATATCCAGAGGAGGAGGAATAATATTATTATTATTATTATTATTATTATTAATAATATATCCAGAGGAGGAATAATAATATATCCAGAGGAGGAATAATAATAATAATAATAATAATAATAATATATCCAGAGGAGGAATAATAATAATAATAATAATATATCCAGAGGAGGAGGAATAATATATCCAGAGGAGGAATAATAATAATATATCCAGAGGAGGAATAATAATATATCCAGAGGAGGAATAATAATAATAATAATATATCCAGAGGAGGAGGAATAATAATAATAATAATATATCCAGAGGAGGAGGAATAATAATAATAATAATATATCCAGAGGAGGAATAATAATATATCCAGAGGAGGAATAATAATAATAATATATCCAGAGGAGGAAGAATAATAATAATAATAATATATCCAGAGGAGGAGGAATAATAATAATAATAATAATATATCCAGAGGAGGAGGAATAATAATAATATATCCAGAGGAGGAGGAAGAATAATAATATATCCAGAGGAGGAGGAAGAATAATAATAATAATAATAATAATAATAATAATAATAATAATAATAATAATAATAATAATAATATATCCAGAGGAGGAGGAATAATATATCCAGAGGAGGAATAATAATATATCCAGAGGAATAATAATAATAATAATATATCCAGAGGAGGAGGAATAATATATCCAGAGGAGGAATAATAATAATAATAATATATCCAGAGGAGGAATAATAATATATCCAGAGGAGGAATAATAATAATAATAATAATATATCCAGAGGAGGAATAATAATATATCCAGAGGAGGAATAATATATCCAGAGGAGGAATAATAATAATAATATATCCAGAGGAGGAGGAATAATAATGCAATCATTGCCCCTTAACCTCTGAGGATGTCACACCTAGTGACAAAACATGTTTGGGGGGGGGGGGGGCACTGTAGTAGTGTTTTAACTAACAGCACTAACACCCATTAAGGCGCATACTGCAGGTGTGCCAAGTAAAAAAAATGACCATTAGAGTACGCCAAATGAGCGACTAATACTATAAACTAAGTGGTGGTGTTTGTGCTGTTTTTTTAACTCATTTATACTCACTATTTATACCATATTTATCGGCGTATAACACGCACCCCCATTTTAACAGGGAAATGTAAGTAAAAAATATAAAATGTAAAATAAATGACTTGGACTAAATGCCACATCATCCCCCCAACTTTTTCTTCTGCACCTCAGTTTGGTCCTGTCCCCTCCAGTGCCCCATCATTCCTCCCCTTTTAGCAGTCCCTGTGCCACATTTACCCCTCTCATCATCCCCCCCCCCCATGTCTCATCATCCCCCCCCCCATGTCTCATCATCCTCCTCCCCCATGTCTCATCATCACCATTTCGTCATAGACCACCACTAGCCATGCAGACATTTAGTGCCCCCCCCCCCCCCATCATGGTCCTCCTATAAGTGGTCTTCAACCTGTGGACCTCCAGATGTTGCAAAACTACAACTCCCAGCATGCCCAGACAGCCAACTGCTGTCCGGGCATGCTGGGAGTTGTAGTTTTGCAACATCTGGAGGGCCGCAGGTTGAAGACCACTCTTCCCCTTTCCTTACCTGGCTGCGCTTCGGCTGTCTTGCGTGCTGCGGTCAGTGAAGCAGATGAGTGACGTCCTCTCCCGACTTCTCTGTGCGGCATCAGGGATGTCACTTTTCGGCGGCGACTACAGGAAATGAAGTGACATCACTGATGCCGCGCAAGGAGCCGGGAGAGGATGTCACTCATCTGCTTCACTGACCGCAGCCCGCAAGACAGCCGAAGCGCAGCCAGGTAAGGAAAATAAACAAAACTATGAAAAGCAGGAAAAGGTGGAATGGAGGGGGAGGGGGAGGGGGAATGATGAGGGAGGGTCGAGGTAGGGAATATGAAAAGTAAAACTGTCACTTGTTTCCTCCCGCACTATACACAGGTACTGGTGGATAGTGCGGGAGACGCTGATTAAAAGGAGGGCATATCCGGACAAGGTAGGGCTCATTTTAATCAGCGTCTCCCGCACCAGTACCACACCAGTACTTGTGGATAGTACGGGAGAAAACAAGTGACAGTTTTCCAGAGCGGGGAGGAGACGCCGCTGGTCACTGCTAATACTCAACAAGCAGCCGCTGCTGCGGCCGCTTCAAATCAGTGACCTAAGGCTTTTTGCCTTAAATTTAAGTTTTAAAAGTGCGTTTTATACGCCAATAAATACGGTAACTTAGATGTTACAATAAAAGTTAAGTTTTAAAAATTTCAGTGTGTTATAAAAGTGGACCTTTTACTGACAGTTTTCTTGTAAAAATAATGTATGTTAGTCCACCCCTCATTTGGGACTGTTTGATTCTTAGACAGGGAGAAACCACATGACATGTCCGGTCCGGCCAAAGACAGACAGGGAGAAACCACACGACATGCCCGGCCAAAGACAGACAGGGAGAAACGACACGACACATCCGGTCCGGCCAAAGACAGACAGGGAGAAACCACACGACACGTCCGGCCAAAGACAGACAGGGAGAAACCACACGACACGTCCGGCCAAAGACAGACAGGGAGAAACCACACGACACGTCCGGCCAAAGACAGACAGGGAGAAACCACACGACACGTCCGGCCAAAGACAGACAGGGAGAAACCACACGACACGTCCGGCCAAAGACAGACAGGGAGAAACCACACGACACGTCCGGCCAAAGACAGACAGGGAGAAACCACACGACACGTCCGGCCAAAGACAGACAGGGAGAAACCACACGACACGTCCGGCCAAAGACAGACAGGGAGAAACCACACGACACGTCCGGCCAAAGACAGACAGGGAGAAACCACACGACACGTCCGGCCAAAGACAGACAGGGAGAAACCACACGACACGTCCGGCCAAAGACAGGGAGAAACCACACGACACGTCCGGCCAAAGACAGAGAGAAACCACACGACACGTCCGGCCAAAGACAGACAGGGAGAAACCACACGACACGTCCGGCCAAAGACAGACAGGGAGAAACCACACGAAACGTCCGGCCAAAGACAGACAGGGAGAAACCACATGACACGTCCGGTCCGGCCAAAGACAGACAGGGACAAACCACACGACACATGTGGTCCGGCCAAAGACAGACAGAGAAACCACACAACACGTGGTCCGGCCAAAGACAGACAGGGAGAAACCACACGTCCGGTCTGGCCAAAGACAGACGGGGAGAAACCACACGACATGTCCGGTCTGGCCAAAGACAGACAGTGAGAAACCACACGACACATGTGGTCCGGCCAAAGACAGACAGGGAGAAACCACACGACACATGTGGTCCGGCCAAAGACAGACGGGGAGAAACCACACGACATGTCTGGTCTGGCCAAAGACAGACAGTGAGAAACCACACGACACGTCCGGCCAAAGACAGACAGGGAGAAACCACACGACACATCCGGTCCGGCCAAAGACAGACAGGGAGAAACCACACGACACGTCTGGCCAAAGACAGACAGGGAGAAACCACACGACACATGTGGTCCGGCCAAAGACAGACAGGGAGAAACCACACGACACATGTGGTCCGGCCAAAGACAGACGGGGAGAAACCACACGACATGTCTGGTCTGGCCAAAGACAGACAGTGAGAAACCACACGACACGTCCGGCCAAAGACAGACAGGGAGAAACCACACGACACATGTGGTCCGGCCAAAGACAGGCATGGAGAAACCACACGACACGTCTGGCCAAAGACAGACAGGGAGAAACCATACGACACATCCGGTCCGGCCAAAGACAGACAGGGAGAAACCACACGACACGTCTGGCCAAAGACAGACAGGGAGAAACCACACGACACGTCTGGCCAAAGACAGACAGGGAGAAACCACACGACACGTCCGGTCTGGCCAAAGACAGACAGGGAGAAACCACGCGACACGTCCGGTCCGGCCAAAGACAGGCATGGAGAAACCACACGACACATCCGGTCCGGCCAAAGACAGACAGGGAGAAACCACACGACACGTCTGGCCAAAGACAGACAGGGAGAAACCACACGACACATGTGGTCCGGCCAAAGACAGACGGGGAGAAACCACACGACATGTCTGGTCTGGCCAAAGACAGACAGTGAGAAACCACACGACACGTCCGGCCAAAGACAGACAGGGAGAAACCACACGACACATGTGGTCCGGCCAAAGACAGGCATGGAGAAACCACACGACACGTCTGGCCAAAGACAGACAGGGAGAAACCATACGACACATCCGGTCCGGCCAAAGACAGACAGGGAGAAACCACACGACACGTCTGGCCAAAGACAGACAGGGAGAAACCACACGACACGTCTGGCCAAAGACAGACGGAGAAACCACACGACACGTCCGGTCCGGCCAAAGACAGACAGGGAGAAACCACGCGACACGTCCGGTCCGGCCAAAGACAGGCATGGAGAAACCACACGACACGTCCGGTCCGGCCAAAGACAGACAGGGAGAAACCCAGGGCCAGTTTTAGACTGTGTGGCCCTGGGCAAAAATAAAAATGCGGCCCATGGGTCACATGACCAAAGATCACAATGTTGAATTGTGCTTCATCTCAGCTGAAGGCCATGACACAAATGCATTATAGGGTCCAAATCTAAGGTATGTAGGGGGAGATTTATGAAAAGCTGTGCAGAGGATCAGTGGTGGAGTTGCCCATAGCAACCGATCAGATGCCTTTTTAAAAATGAAAGAATCCTCTACATAGGCTTTCATCTCCCCCATAGTGAATATTTTTTGTTTAAAGCGCAACTGTCACATAAAAATAGGTGAATAACCTGTCAGCACAAGCCAATCACTGTATACTGCAGCCATACATCTGTTGTGGCACTCCCTGTCTTATCTACAGTTCCCAAAAGTCAGAGAGGTGTAGTCAGGGATCTGCAATCTCTGTTCCTACATCACAGCACCGCTCACTGATGGAGAAAGAAACAGAGCTGTGTGCCAGTGAGACTGGGGCAGTGCTGTGATGCCAAAGAGAGGCTTGGCAACCCCGGGGCATTGTAGGTCCCTGGCCACTCCTCTCTGACTTTTGGCAACTGTGGGTAAAAGTAATTTTAACAGCATAGAAGACACAAAATGTCAAAACAGAGAGATGGCTGCAGGGGGCCAGGGATCGGCTCGCAGGCTGCAGGGGGCCAGGGATCGGCTCGCAGGCTGCAGGGGGCCAGGGATCGGCTCGCAGGCTGCAGGGGGCCAGGGATCGGCTCGCAAGCTGCAGGGGGCCAGGGATCGGCTCGCAGGCTGCAGGGGGCCAGGGATCGGCTCGCAGGGGGCCAGGGATCGGCTCGCAGGGGGCCAGGGATCGGCTCGCAGGGGGCCAGGGATCGGCTCGCAGGGGGCCAGGGATCGGCTCGCAGGGGGCCAGGGATCGGCTCGCAGGGGGCCAGGGATCGGCTCGCAGGGGGCCAGGGATCGGCTCGCAGGGGGCCAGGGATCGGCTCGCAGGGGGCCAGGGATCGGCTCGCAGGGGGCCAGGGATCGGCTCGCAGGGGGCCAGGGATCGGCTCGCAGGGGGCCAGGGATCGGCTCGCAGGGGGCCAGGGATCGGCTCGCAGGGGGCCAGGGATCGGCTCGCAGGGGGCCAGGGATCGGCTCGCAGGGGGCCAGGGATCGGCTCGCAGGGGGCCAGGGATCGGCTCGCAGGGGGCCAGGGATCGGCTCGCAGGGGGCCAGGGATCGGCTCGCAGGCTGCAGGGGGCCAGGGATCGGCTCGCAGGCTGCAGGGGGCCAGGGATCGGCTCGCAGGCTGCAGGGGGCCAGGGATCGGCTCGCAGGCTGCAGGGGGCCAGGGATCGGCTCGCAGGCTGCAAGGGGCCAGGGGAGCACTGAACCTTCAGCCTTTACCTCTTAGTTGTAACTTTTCCATGTTTCGGGGCGCACTCACTGATTGCCGCCATTTTCACTTTTTGTTTGTTTGTTCACTGTGCAGGATAAATAATAAAATGGTTTTTATAGTTCGTTATAATACTAAATATTGTTTTTTTACTGAAATGTATTTTATATCGGAAATTTTACAGGATTAGATTCGGTGGTATCGGTGATGTGTAATGATGGTACCGACCATGTTGTGTACGGGATTAGATTCGGGGGTATCGGTGATGTGTAATAATGGTACAGACCAGGTTGTGTACGGGATTAGATTCGGTGGTATTGGTGATGTGTAATGGTACAGACCATGTTGTGTACGGGATTAGATTCGGGGGTATCGGTGATGTGTAATAATGGTACCGACCATGTTGTGTACGGGATTAGATTCGGGGGTATCGGTGATGTGTAATAATGGTACAGACCATGTTGTGTACGGGATTAGATTCGGTGGTATCGGTGATGTGTAATGATGGTACCGACCATGTTGTGTACGGGATTAGATTCGGGGGTATCGGTGATGTGTAATAATGGTACAGACCAGGTTGTGTACGGGATTAGATTCGGTGGTATTGGTGATGTGTAATGGTACAGACCATGTTGTGTACAGGATTAGATTTGGGGGTATCGGTGATGTGTAATAATGGTACAGACCATGTTGTGTACGGGATTAGAGTCGGGGGTATCGGTGATGTGTAATAATGGTACCGACCATGTTGTGTACGGGATTAGATTCGGGGGTATCGGTGATGTGTAATAATGGTACCGACCATGTTGTGTACGGGATTAGATTCGGGGGTATCGGTGATGTGTAATAATGGTACCGACCAGGTTGTGTACGGGATTAGATTCGGGGGTATCGGTGATGTGTAATAATGGTACAGACCATGTTGTGTACGGGATTAGATTCTGTGGTATCGGTGATGTGTAATAATGGTACCGACCATGTTGTGTACAGGATTAGATTCGGGGGTATCGGTGATGTGTAATAATGGTACAGACCATGTTGTGTACAGGATTAGATTCGGGGGTATTGGTGATGTGTAATGGTACAGACCATGTTGTGTACAGGATTAGATTCGGGGGTATCGGTGATGTGTAATAATGGTACCGACCATGTTGTGTACGGGATTAGATTCGGGGGTATCGGTGAGGTGTAATGGTACAGACCATGTTGTGTACAGGATTAGATTCGGGGGTATCGGTGATGTGTAATAATGGTACAGACCATGTTGTGTACAGGATTAGATTCGGGGGTATCGGTGATGTGTAATAATGGTACAGACCATGTTGTGTACAGGATTAGATTCGGTGATGTGTAATAATGGTACAGACCAGGTTGTGTACAGGATTAGATTCGGGGTATCGGTGATGTGTAATAATGGTACCGACCATGTTGTGTGCAGGATTAGATTCGGGGGTATCGGTGATGTGTAATGGTACAGACCATGTTGTGTACAGGATTAGATTCTGGGGTATTGGTGATGTGTAATGGTACCGACCATGTTGTGTACGGGATTAGATTCGGGGGTATCGGTGATGTGTAATAATGGTACAGACCATGTTGTGTACAGGATTAGATTTGGGGGTATCGGTGATGTGTAATAATGGTACAGACCATGTTGTGTACAGGATTAGATTTGGGGGTATCGGTGATGTGTAATAATGGTACAGACCATGTTGTGTACAGGATTAGATTCGGGGGTATCGGTGATGTGTAATAATGGTACAGACCATGTTGTGTACAGGATTAGATTCGGTGGTATCGGTGATGTGTAATAATGGTACCGACCATGTTGTGTACAGGATTAGATTCAGTGGTATCGGTGATGTGTAATAATGGTACCGACCATGTTGTGTACAGGATTAGATTCGGGGGTATCGGTGAGGTGTAATGGTACAGACCATGTTGTGTACAGGATTAGATTCTGTGGTATCGGTGATGTGTAATAATGGTACAGACCATGTTGTGTACAGGATTAGATTCTGTGGTATCGGTGATGTGTAATAATGGTACAGACCAGGTTGTGTACAGGATTATATTCGGGGGTATCGGTGATGTGTAATAATGGTACCGACCATGTTGTGTGCAGGATTAGATTCGGGGGTATCGGTGATGTGTAATGGTACAGAGACCATGTTGTGTGCAGGATTAGATTCGGGGGTATCGGTGATGTGTAATAATGGTACAGACCATGTTGTGTACAGGATTAGATTCTGTGGTATCGGTGATGTGTAATGGTACAGACCATGTTGTGTACAGGATTAGATTCTGGGGTATCGGTGATGTGTAATAATGGTACAGACCATGTTGTGTACAGGATTAGATTCGGGGGTATCGGTGATGTGTAATGGTACAGACCATGTTGTGTACAGGATTAGATTCGGGGGTATCGGTGATGTGTAATGGTACAGACCATGTTGTGTACAGGATTAGATTTGGGGGTATCGGTGATGTGTAATAATGGTACAGACCATGTTGTGTACAGGATTAGATTCAGTGGTATCGGTGATGTGTAATAATGGTACCGACCATGTTGTGTACGGGATTAGATTCTGTGGTATTGGTGATGTGTAATAATGGTACCGACCATGTTGTGTACAGGATTAGATTCAGTGGTATCGGTGATGTGTAATAATGGTACAGACCATGTTGTGTACAGGATTAGATTCGGTGATGTGTAATAATGGTACAGACCATGTTGTGTACAGGATTAGATTCGGTGGTATCGGTGATGTGTAATAATGGTACAGACCAGGTTGTGTACAGGATTAGATTCGGGGGTATCGGTGATGTGTAATGGTACAGACCATGTTGTGTACAGGATTAGATTTGGGGATATCGGTGATGTGTAATAATGGTACAGACCATGTTGTGTACAGGATTAGATTCGGTGGTATCGGTGATGTGTAATAATGGTACCGACCAGGTTGTGTACAGGATTAGATTCGGTGGTATCGGTGATGTGTAATAATGGTACCGACCAGGTTGTGTACAGGATTAGATTCGGGGGTATCGGTGATGTGTAATGGTACAGACCATGTTGTGTACAGGATTAGATTCGGGGGTATCGGTGATGTGTAATGGTACAGACCATGTTGTGTACAGGATTAGATTTGGGGGTATCGGTGATGTGTAATAATGGTACAGACCATGTTGTGTACAGGATTAGATTCGGTGGTATCGGTGATGTGTAATAATGGTACAGACCAGGTTGTGTACAGGATTAGATTCTGTGGTATCGGTGATGTGTAATAATGGTACCGACCATGTTGTGTGCAGGATTAGATTCGGGGTATCGGTGATGTGTAATGGTACAGACCATGTTGTGTACGGGATTAGATTCGGGGGGTATCGGTGATGTGTAATAATGGTACAGACCATGTTGTGTACAGGATTAGATTCGGTGGTATCGGTGATGTGTAATAATGGTACAGACCATGTTGTGTACAGGATTAGATTCTGTGGTATCGGTGATGTGTAATAATGGTACAGACCATGTTGTGTACAGGATTAGATTCTGTGGTATCGGTGATGTGTAATGATGGTACCGACCATGTTGTGTACGGGATTAGATTCGGGGGTATCGGTGATGTGTAATAATGGTACAGACCATGTTGTGTACAGGATTAGATTCGGGGGTATTGGTGATGTGTAATAATGGTACCGGCCATGTTGTGTACAGGATTAGATTCGGGGGTATTGGTGATGTGTAATGGTACAGACCATGTTGTGTACAGGATTAGATTCTGTGGTATCGGTGATGTGTAATAATGGTACCGACCATGTTGTGTACGGGATTAGATTCGGGGGTATCGGTGATGTGTAATAATGGTACAGACCATGTTGTGTACAGGATTAGTTTCGGGGGTATCGGTGATGTGTAATAATGGTACCGACCATGTTGTGTACAGGATTAGATTCGGGGGTATTGGTGATGTGTAATAATGGTACCGACCATGTTGTGTACAGGATTAGATTCGGTGGTATCGGTGATGTGTAATGGTACCGACCATGTTGTGTACAGGATTAGTTTCGGGGGTATCGGTGATGTGTAATGGTACAGACCATGTTGTGTACAGGATTAGATTCGGTGGTATTGGTGATGTGTAATAATGGTACCGACCATGTTGTGTACAGGATTAGATTCGGGGGTATTGGTGATGTGTAATAATGGTACCGACCATGTTGTGTACAGGATTAGATTCGGGGGTATTGGTGATGTGTAATAATGGTACCGACCATGTTGTGTACAGGATTAGATTCGGGGGTATTGGTGATGTGTAATGGTACAGACCATGTTGTGTCCAGGATTAGATTCGGGGGTATCGGTGATGTGTAATAATGGTACAGACCATGTTGTGTACAGGATTAGTTTCGGGGGTATCGGTGATGTGTAATAATGGTACAGACCATGTTGTGTACAGGATTAGATTCGGGGGTATCGGTGATGTGTAATAATGGTACCGACCATGTTGTTGTGTACAGGATTAGATTCGGGGGTATTGGTGATGTGTAATGGTACAGACCATGTTGTGTACAGGATTAGATTCGGGGGTATCGGTGATGTCACTGAGATGTTATCATTCATTCGTTGCCATTTTTCTGCCATCTGTAGATGTGAGGCATTTGGAGCCGTACAGAGACGTATCTTGAAAGGTGACTGGCAGCGGTCCGCCATGTCTGCCTCCGGGAGTAAGAGAGCCTCTGGAGATGGAGCATCAGGTCCTCCAGAGAAGAAGGCCAACCATGAGGAGAAGACGCCCACAACACTCATCGAGCCCATCCGGCTTGGTGGCATCTCCTCTACGGTCAGTGTCACCTATGTTGGGGGTTGTAGTCATCGCTGTCCTCTGTCGTCTCATCCCAGTGACCTCACTTCTCTATTGCAGGAGGAAATGGACATGAAGGTTTTACAATTTAAAAATAAAAAGTTGGCGGAACGTCTGGAGCAGCGTCAGGGGGTGGAGGACGAGCTGCGGGAGAAGATAGAGAAGCTGGAGAAACGGCAAGCCACCGATGATGCCACGCTTCTCATCGTGAACCGCTACTGGAGTCGGGTGAGCGAAATAAATAAGATGGCTTAGAGGGGACCAGTACCCATGGCTTAGAGGGGACCAGTACCCATGGCTTAGAGGGGACCAGTACCCATGGCTTAGAGGGGACCAGTACCCGTGGCTTAGAGGGGACCAGTACCCGTGGCTTAGAGGGGACCAGTACCCGTGGCTTAGAGGGGACCAGTACCCGTGGCTTAGAGGGGACCAGTACCCGTGGCTTAGGGGGGACCAGTACCCGTGGCTTAGGGGGGACCAGTACCCGTGGCTTAGGGGGGACCAGTACCCGTGGCTTAGGGGGGACCAGTACCCGTGGCTTAGGGGGGACCAGTACCCGTGGCTTAGGGGGGACCAGTACCCGTGGCTTAGAGGGGACCAGTACCCGTGGCTTAGAGGGGACCAGTACCCGTGGCTTAGAGGGGACCAGTACAAAATGTGTAATGTGTCATATGACACATCAGAAGCCTTGATCATAGGGGCAGAAGTGCTCAGCTGAGGACTGTCCTCTTTTGCTCAGCTCTGCTCCTCGGAATTTGTGGTGAACGGTTTCACCGAGACCACAGAAAGTCTATGCCTTAGACATTTGTCACAAATTTTTATAGGTATAGATACCCTTTAACCCCTTAAGGGCGCAGGGTTTTTCAGTTTTTGCACTTTTTTTCCTCATCACCTTCTAAAAATCATAACGCTTACAATTTAGCACCTACAGATCCATGTGATGACTTCTTTTTTGCGCCACCAATTGTACTTTTCAATCAATCAATCATTTTACCACAGAATTTACGGCGAAACCAGAAAAAAAAATTTGTGGGGCAAAATTGAAGAAAAAAACATAACACCATTTTGTAATTTTTGGGGGCTTCCGATTCTATGCTGTACACTTTTTCATTAAAAATGACACATAATTCTGTAGGTCCGTACGGTTACAATGATACCTAATTTATATAGGTTTTATTTTACTACTTAAAAAAAAAAAACTACATGCACCAAAATTAATATGTGTAAAATTGTCATCTTCTGACCCCCTATAACTTTTTTTTATTTTTCAGTATACCGGGCGCTATGAGGGCTCTTTTTTTTTTTTTTTTTTGCGCCATGACCTGAGCTCTTAATCGGTACCATTTTTTATTGCTTTTTATAATTTTTTTATTTTATTTTATACAAAGGGACCAAAAATACGCAATTTTTTTACGTGTAAGCCATTGAGCGTGCGGTTTAATTAACATTTATATTTTTATAGTTCGGACATTTACGCACGCGGAGATACCACATATGTTTTATTTTTATTAAAATTTTTATTTTTATTTTTTTGAGAAAAGGGGGATGATTCAAACTTATTAGAGAAGGAGGGAAGGGGTGAAATCACATTTTATTTTTTTTTACTCTTTTTGCAATGTTATAGCCCCCATAGGAGTACATTGATTGTATAAACTGATCAATACTATGTCATAGGAGACTATAACATGCAGTACATTGTATACACTGATCAATACTGTGCCATAGGATACTATAACATGCAGTATAGTGTATACAACACTGATTAACCTGTTAAGTACCCAGGGCGTACCTGTACGTCCTGAGTCCGCTCCCGTTCTATAACGGGTGGCCACGGCGTCATAGCGGGTCAGGCCTGGCCTCTGACAACGGCCGGGACCCGTGGCTAATAGCGCGCGGCATTGATCAAAGTTGAACGCCGCGTCTAAAATGAAAGTGAAACTATGCTGGTTAGCTCAGGGAGCTGTTCGGGATCGCCGCGGCATCCCGAACAACTTACAGGACAGCGGGAGGGCCCCTACCTGCCTCCTCGCTGTCCGATTGCTGAATGACTGCTCAGTGCCTGAGATCCAGGCATGAGCAGTCAAGCGGCAGAATCAGTGTGTGCAGTGTTATAGGTCCCTATAGGATAACAATTATCAGTATAAGAGATCAGTGTGTGCAGTGTTATAGTCTCCTATGGGATAATAATGATCAGTATAAGAGATCAGTGTGTGCAGTGTTATAGTCTCCTATGGGATAACAATGATCAGTGTGTGCAGTGTTATAGGTCCCTATGGGATAATAATGATCAGTATAAGAGATCAATGTGTGCAGTGTTATAGGTCCCTATGGGATAACAATGATCAGTGTGTGCAGTGTTATAGGTCCCTATGGGATAATAATGATCAGTATAAGAGATCAATGTGTGCAGTGTTATAGGTCCCTATGGGATAACAATGATCAGTGTGTGCAGTGTTATAGGTCCCTATGGGATAATAATGATCAGTATAAGAGATCAATGTGTGCAGTGTTATAGGTCCCTATGGGATAACAATGATCAGTGTGTGCAGTGTTATAGGTCCCTATGGGAGCTATAACACTGCAAAAAAAAGTTTTAAAAAAAAAAGTGAATAAAGGTCATTTAACCCCTCCCCTAATAAAAGTTTGAATCACCCCCCTTTTCCCATTAAAAAAAAAAAAAAACTGTGTAAATAAACATGTGGTATCGCCCCGTGTGGAAATGTCCGAATTATAAAAATATATCCTTTAATTAAACCGCATGGTCATTGGCGTACGCGCAAAAAAAATTCCAAAGTCCTATCAATGCAAAAATGGTACCGCTAAAAACTTCAGATCTTGGCGCAAAAAATGAGCCCTCATACCGCCCCATACACGGAAAAATAAAAAAGTTATAGGGGTCAGAAGATGACAGTTTTAACTCCTTAAGGACCATGGGTTTTTCCGTTTTTGCACTTTCGTTTTTTCCTCCTCGCCTTTTAAAAATCATAACCTTTTCAATTTTGCACCTAAAATCCATATGATGCTTATTTTTTGCGCCACCGATTCTACTTTGTAATGACGTCAGTCATTTTACCCAAAAATCTACGGCGAAACTGAAAAAAACTCATTATGCGACGAAATTGAAGAAAAATCACCATTTTGTAACTTTTGGGGGCTTCCATTTTTACGCAGTACATTTTTTGGTAAAAATGACACCTTATCTTCTGTAGGTCCATGTGATTAATATGATCCCCGACTTATATAGGTGATTTTGTCGTAATTCTGTTAAAAAATCATAACTACATGCGGAAAAATTAATACGTTTAAAATTCTCATCTTCTGACCCCTATAACTTTTTTGTTTTTCCACATACGGGCCGGTATGAGGGCTCATTTTTTGCGCTGTGATCTAAAGTTTTTAGTGGTACCATTTTTGTATTGATCAGACTTTTTGATCGCTTTATATTCATTTTTTCATGATATAAAAAGCGACCAAAAATATGTTATGGAATATGTTTGGAATTTTTTTGCGCGCGCGCGCCATTGACCGTGCGGTTTAATCAATGATATATTTTTATACAACAAGAATTGTGTAGCTCACTCGGCCGGGGCTGACTCGAGGTTAACTGGGTAGGTCTATACCCCA
Source organism: Hyla sarda (assembly GCF_029499605.1). Classification (NCBI taxonomy): domain Eukaryota; kingdom Metazoa; phylum Chordata; class Amphibia; order Anura; family Hylidae; genus Hyla; species Hyla sarda. The sequence continues at coordinate 297,819 of NW_026609218.1, forward strand.
CAGACCTAAAGGTATATATAGAAAAAGAATGTATAACAAGTGTATACTGTATACAAGAACCAGTCCTCTAGAGCCAGTAGAAATAAGAAATGAGAAAATAGGAAAGAAAAATAGAAAAATGAATGAAAGAAAAATTCTAAAAATAATAAAAATACTATAGTGAATTAGAAGATGAAAATTAGATATATATTCCTTAATAGTCCCGAATTAAAGTTGGAAACATGAAAAAGATCTAACACATTTATCCATAATGTAATATACATCAGTGCACGGCCCTTACACCAGATGTATTACAAAAACATATACTAATAAAAAATATATAGAATGATGATATGCAAAATTATAAGTCACAATCAGTCACCTTTAAATGAATGTCAATTAGCTGGAGAAATAGTCTCTGATAAAGTGATGTCCGTGCAGCAGGTAATGGTATATAGAGGCCAGACTTGTTCACAATGTTATAAAGGAGTTTCCGTAAACGCTGCACATACAGTATGGTACCTGTAGTCCGCAACGGGATATAGTTCACGCTGTCCTGCGGTAGTGATGGCGCTCGGAGCTGGCACAGAGCTGCCTCCGGCCCAGGGGTGGTTGCTCCAGCGGTCCCGGCGGGGTACAGGTGGGCACGGATCTGCGTCCGGCCGTAGCGTTTGCTGGATGGTATGAACCGGTAAGTGAGCTGGCGTCCTCGTGCTGGATCGCGCGCGCGCGATCCCAATAGTAGTCCAAGATGAGGGTACTGCAGCGCTGCAGAAGGCTGTATCGTGGGTATCCGATAACAATAAAGGTGCTGATAGAAATAGATAAGGATGGCAAACAGGGCTATACGCGTTTCAAGACAAAGGTCTCATTCTTCAGTAGCCAGAATTGCATAATGGTAAAGCCAACACAAAATTCGGGTTTAAATAGTGCAAGGATTGTGATGTCACAGTTTTAGGAGGGACAAAAAACCTGGAAAACTGATCCATAGATACATAGATAGAAAATAGGGGAAAAGAGACAGAGAAAAAGATAGAAGAAAGCTTCATGAAAAAAGAGACAGAGTATACATTACTAAATAGGAGAATAGATCCCCGAATATATATAATCGAAAGGAGAATTATACAAATATACGTATATAAAGAATATATCCAAAAATAGTAGTAAGAGATAGCGATGTGTAGTAGTGTGATATACATCGCAATGAAATGATATATATATATTGCAAATTTGTTGTGAGAAATATAGTAGGAATTATAAAAAATAAAAAATAAATAATAGGTAGCAATAAAGTGTATAAGAATATAAAATTGTATAGGAAAAAAATAAATGTGGGTTGTATATGAATATGGTGGTCAAGATGGTAATGGACGATAGATAAAAAATTATAAAAAATTGATAATAGAAAAATGATGACAAAAAATGATAAAAATAAAATTAAAAATATGATTGGAAAATAGGAATAAATGTCTGTATGTATTCTTTTTCACATTTATTTTCATCCATATTTATTTTTATTTATATCTCCATTATTTTATTTTCATATGTTTTCAATTCTCATTATCATTTATGTTCATATTTTTATTGTATTTCAATCATTTCTATTTTTTAATTTTTAATTATTATTATTTCTATTTTTATTACTACCATGTTCATTTTTACTTTGAATTTCACTCTATTTTATTTTTGCCAATTATTTATTTTTTCGTCTCACAAGTATTCCCATTTTCCAATCATATTTTTATACTCATATTTTTAATTTTATTTTTATCATTTTTTGTCATTTTCTATTATCAATTTTTTATTTTTTTTATCTATCGTCCATTACCATCTTGACCACCATATTCATATACAAACCACAATCACCTGCCGGGACCGCTGGAGCAACCACCCCTGGGCCGGAGGCAGCTCTGTGCCAGCTCCGATCGCCATCACTACTGCAGGACAGCGTGAACTATATTCCGTTGCGGACTACAGGTACCATACTGTATGTACCGTATATACTCGAGTATAAGCCCACCCGGATATAAGCCGAGACCCCTAATTTCACCCCAAAATCCCAGGAAAAGTTATTGACTTGAGTATAAGCCTAGGGTGGGAAATACATCATCCCCGCCTGTCATCATCCAGACCCATCATTAACATCCTCATCATCCCACACATCCCCCCTTCATCATCCCCTTGTCATCATCCCACACCCCCCCTTCATCATCCCCTTGTCATCATTCCCACCCCTCTTCATCATCCCCTTGTCATCACCCCCCCCCCCTTCATCATCCCCTTGTAATCATCCCACCCCCCCCCCTTCATCATCCCCTTGTAATCATCCCACACCCCCCTTCATCATCCCCCCCCCCCTTCATCATCCCCTTGTCATCATCCCCACCCCCCTTCATCATCCCCTTGTAATCATCCCACACACCCCCCTTCATCATCCCCACCCCCTTCATCATCCTCTTCTCATCATCCGCCCTAGGTGGTCTTCAACCTGCGGACCTCCAGAGGTTTCAAAACTACAACTCCCAGCAAGCCCGGGCAGCCATTGGCTGTCCGGGCTTGCTGGGAGTTGTAGTTTTGAAACCTCCGGAGGTCCGCAGGTTGAAAACCACTGAGGCCTTCGACATCATCCAGCCCCCTCTCACCCCCTTTAGTTCTGTACAGTACTCCCCTCCGCTCGGCGCTGGTCCGGTCCTGCAGGGCTGTCCGGTGAGGAGGTGGTCCGGTGGGATAGTGGTTCCGGGCTGCTATCTTCACTGGGGAGGCCTCTTCTAAGCGCTTCGGGCCCGGAATAGAGGCGTTGCCTTGACAATGACGCAGAAGTACGTTGGCAATGAACGCACCTCTGCGTCGTTGTCACGGCAACGTGACTATTCTGAGGCCGGGCCGGAAGCGCTTAGAAGAGGCCTCCCCGGTGAAGATAGCAGCCCGGAACCACTATCCCACCGGACCACCTCCTCACCGGACCGTCCTGCAGGACCGGACCAGCGCCGAGCGGAGGTGAGTACTCAGAACTAAAGGGGGTGAGAGGGGGCTGGATGATGTGGAAGGCCGCAGTGGTCTTCAACCAGCGGACCTCAAGAGGTTTCAAAACTACAACTCCCAGCAAGCCCGGACAGCCGATGGCTGCCCGGGCTTGCTGGGAGTTGTAGTTTTGAAACCTCTGGAGGTCCGCAGGTTGAAGACCACTGCGGGTGGGGGAGTTCACTCGAGTATAAGCCGAGGGGGGTGTTTTCAGCACGAAAAATCGTGCTGAAAAACTCGGCTTATACTCGAGTATATACGGTACAGTGTTTTCTGAAACTCCTTTATAACATTGTGAACAAGTCTGGCCTCTATATACCATTACCTGCTGCACGGACATCACTTTATCAGAGACTATTTCTCTAGCTAATGGACATTCATTTAAAGGTGACTGATTGTGACTTATAATTTTGCATATCATCATTCTATATATTTTTTATTAGTATATGTTTTTGTAATACATCTGGTGTAAGGGCCGTGCACTGATGTATATTACATTATGGATAAATGTGTTCGATCTTTTTCATGTTTCCAACTTTAATTCGGGACTATTAAGGAATATATATCTAATTTTCATCTTCTAATTCACTATAGTATTTTTATTTCATTCATTTTTCTATTTTTCTTTCCCATTTTCTCATTTCTTATTTCTACTGGTTCTTGTATACACTTGTTATACATCCTTTTGATATATTTTCATAGTTCGGACATTTTCGCACGTGACGATACCACATGTTTATATTTATTTTTATTGAAATAGTGTTTTTTTTTTATGGGAAAAGGGGGGTGATTTGAACTTTTATTAAGGAAAGGGTTAAATCACATTTATTAACTTTTTTTTTTTTTTTGCAGTGTTATAGCTCCCATAGGGACCTATAGCACTGCACACACTGATTTTTTACCCTGACCCCTGCAAAGCCATAGCTTTACAGTGATCAGGGTTATCGGCCGTCTATTGCTCAAGCTTGAGGCAGGTAAGAGGACCCCCGCTCGTGATCCTAGCTGATTGGGACACTGCATTTTCACTGCGGTGGTCCCGATAAGCACTGCTGAGCAGCCGGGATGGTTTTACTTTCGGTTTAGACGCGGCGTTACACTTTGAACGCCGCGTCTGAAGGGTTAATAGCGCGCAGTACCGCGATCGCTGCCGCGTGCTATTAGCCCCGGCATCAGATACATCTGATGCCGGGACCGACCCAATATAACGCGTGACCCCGCGTTATATCGCGGGAGCCAGCCAAGGACGTAAATATACGTCCTTGGTCGTTAAGGGGTTAAACGTATAAATTTTCAATCAAACGACAATCAAACCTATATAAGTAGGGTATCATTTTAACCATATGGTCCTACAGAATAAAGGGAAGGTGTCATTTTTACCGAAAAAGGCACTGTGTAGAAACGGAAGTCCCCAAAAGTTACAAAAAAGCGTTTTTGTTTTTTTTCAATTTTGTCTCACAATGATTTTTTTTTTTCTTTTCAGTTTCGCCGTAGATTTTTGGGTAAAATTACTAATGTCAATACAAAGCAAAATTGGTGGCGCAAAAAATAAGCATCATATGGATTTTTAGGTGAAAAAATTGAGTTATTATTTTTTTTTTTTTAAAGGTAAGGAGGAAAAAAACGAAAATGCAAAAACTGAAAAAACCCAGGTCCTTAAGGAGTTAATACTATGTCATAGGAGACTATAACCTGCAGTATATTGTATACACTGATCAATACTATGCCATAGGAGACTATAACATGCAGTATATTGTATACACTGATCAATACTATGCCATAGGAGACTATAACATGCAGTACATTGTGTACACTGATCAATACTATGCCATAGTATTGCATTGATCAGTGCTATTGGTGCTCTGCTACTCCAGTCTGGATCTCGGGCATGGAGCTGAAGAGCGACAATCGGACGGCGGGAGACAAGGTAAGAAGCCTACCGCTGTCCTCTTATCTGTTCTGGATGCCGCAATTTCAGTTCCGGTCCTGAACAGCTCATTGAGCTAATCAGCAACACTTTCCTCACATTTTATTCACCGCGGTCAACTTTGATTACGGCGTCTAAAGGGTTAATACCGGACATGAGCCCGATTGGCGATGTCCTGTATTAGCCGCGGGTCCTGGCTGCTGATGGCAACCGGGACCTGTCGGGTATGAAGCATGCTCAACTCCTGAGCACGCTTCATATAACCGAAGACGGCCATGAGCGTAAGAGAGTTTGAAGGACATTGAGGTCATGTCGAGGAGTTGGAGGACTTTGAGGTCATGTCCAGAACTGGTAGAGGACTTGGAGGACGTTGAGGAGGTCATGTCCAGGACTGGTAGAGGACTTGGAGGACATTGAGGAGGCCATGTCCAGGACTGGTAGAGGACGTGGAGGACATTGAGGAGGCCATGTCCAGGACTGGTAGGACTTGGAGGACATTGAGGAGGCCATGTCCAGGACTGGTAGAGGACGTGGAGGACATTGAGGAGGCCATGTCCAGGACTGGTAGGACTTGGAGGACATTGAGGAGGTCATGTCCAGGACTGGTAGGACTTGGAGGACATTGAGGAGGTCATGTCCAGGACTGGTGGAGGACATTGAGGAGGTCATGTCCAGGACTGGTAGGACTTGGAGGACATTGAGGAGGCCATGTCCAGGACTGGTAGAGGACGTGGAGGACATTGAGGAGGCCATGTCCAGGACTGGTAGGACTTGGAGGACATTGAGGAGGTCATGTCCAGGACTGGTAGGACTTGGAGGACATTGAGGAGGCCATGTCCAGGACTGGTAGAGGACGTGGAGGACATTGAGGAGGCCATGTCCAGGACTGGTAGGACTTGGAGGACATTGAGGAGGCCATGTCCAGGACTGGTAGGACTTGGAGGACATTGAGGAGGCCATGTCCAGGACTGGTAGAGGACGTGGAGGACATTGAGGAGGCCATGTCCAGGACTGGTAGGACTTGGAGGACATTGAGGAGGCCATGCTCTGTCCAATCAGATTATCTCTTCCTCTTGTCTCTCTAGCTGGATGAGAACGTGCAGCAGTTATTGAAGGAATATGAATCTGAGGCGGGGGTGCAGAGCGCTGATGGGGCCCCCGAGAACAAGGAGAGTCCCCGAGACCCTGAGGCTGTGGAGGAGACCCCCACGGAAGTCATGGACAGTAAAGGTACTGGGGTGTCACAGATGTGGTGCAGCTGCGGCTCCTCTTCCCTCTCCTATTATTGACCATGGAGGGGGCTGGACCCCCATAACATCATCCCGCCCCCCCCCCCAGCACATAGGGCCAGGCTGTGCGTCTGTGCCCCCCACAAGGAGATCAAAGGGCAGACCCCAAAATACCATCAGATCAGAAGGATCAGATCACATTTATAGAGTGACGTATAGACCCAAACCCACAGTATATACACTGATGGGCCCGTACACCTACAGTGTATATATACACTGATGGGCCGTACACCTACAGTATATATACACTGATGGGCCCGTACACCTACAGTATACATACACTGATGGGGCCGTACACCTACAGTATATATACACTGATGGGCCGTACACCTACAGCATATATACACTGATGGGCCGTACACCTACAGTATATATACACTGATGGGCCCGTACACCTACAGTATATATACACTGATGGGCCCGTACACCTACAGTATATATACACTGATGGGCCCGTACACCTACAGTATATATACACTGATGGGCCCGTACACCTACAGCATATATACACTGATGGGCCGTACACCTAAAGTATATATACACTGATGGACCCGTACACCTACAGTATATATACACTGATGGGCCCGTACACCTACAGTATATATACACTGATGGGCCGTACACCTACAGTATATATACACTGATGGGCCGTACACCTACAGTATATATACACTGATGGGCCGTACACCTACAGTATATATACACTGATGGGCCCGTACACCTGCAGTATATATACACTGATGGGCCGTACACCTGCAGTATATATACACTGATGGGCCCGTACACCTACAGTATATATACACTGATGGGCCCGTACACCTACAGTATACATACACTGATGGGGCCGTACACCTACAGTATATATATACACTGATGGGCCCGTACACCTACAGTATATATACACTGATGGGCCCGTACACCTACAGTATATATACACTGATGGGCCCGTACACCTACAGTATATATACACTGATGGGCCCGTACACCTACAGTATATATACACTGATGGGCCCGTACACCTACAGTATATATACACTGATGGGCCCGTACACCTACAGTATATATACACTGATGGGCCGTACACCTACAGTATATATACACTGATGGGCCCGTACACCTACAGTATATATACACTGATGGGCCCGTACACCTACAGTATATATACACTGATGGGCCCGTACACCTACAGTATATATACACTGATGGGCCCGTACACCTACAGTATATATACACTGATGGGCCGTACACCTACAGTATATATACACTGATGGGCCCGTACACCTACAGTATATATACACTGATGGGCCCGTACACCTACAGTATATATACACTGATGGGCCGTACACCTACAGTATATATACACTGATGGGCCCGTACACCTACAGTATATATACACTGATGGGCCGTATACCTACAGTATATATACACTGATGGGCCCGTACACCTACAGTATATATACACTGATGGGCCCGTACACCTACAGTGTATATATACACTGATGGGCCCGTACACCTACAGTGTATATATACACTGATGGGCCCGTACACCTACAGTGTATATACACTGATGGGCCCGTACACCTACAGTATATATACACTGATGGGCCCGTACACCTACAGTGTATATATACACTGATGGGCCCGTACACCTACAGTGTATATATACACTGATGGGCCCGTACACCTACAGTGTATATATACACTGATGGGCCCGTACACCTACAGTGTATATATACACTGATGGGCCCGTACACCTACAGTGTATATATACACTGATGGGCCCGTACACCTACAGTGTATATATACACTGATGGGCCCGTACACCTACAGTGTATATATACACTGATGGGCCCGTACACCTACAGTGTATATATACACTGATGGGCCCGTACACCTACAGTATATATACACTGATGGGCCCGTACACCTACAGTGTATATATACACTGATGGGCCCGTACACCTACAGTGTATATATACACTGATGGGCCCGTACACCTACAGTGTATATATACACTGATGGGCCCGTACACCTACAGTGTATATATACACTGATGGGCCCGTACACCTACAGTGTATATATACACTGATGGGCCCGTACACCTACAGTGTATATATACACTGATGGGCCCGTACACCTACAGTGTATATATACACTGATGGGCCCGTACACCTACAGTGTATATATACACTGATGGGCCCGTACACCTACAGTGTATATATACACTGATGGGCCCGTACACCTACAGTGTATATATACACTGATGGGCCCGTACACCTACAGTGTATATATACACTGATGGGCCCGTACACCTACAGTGTATATATACACTGATGGGCCCGTACACCTACAGTGTATATATACACTGATGGGCCCGTACACCTACAGTGTATATATACACTGATGGGCCCGTACACCTACAGTGTATATATACACTGATGGGCCCGTACACCTACAGTGTATATATACACTGATGGGCCCGTACACCTACAGTGTATATATACACTGATGGGCCCGTACACCTACAGTGTATATATACACTGATGGGCCCGTACACCTACAGTGTATATATACACTGATGGGCCCGTACACCTACAGTGTATATATACACTGATGGGCCCGTACACCTACAGTGTATATATACACTGATGGGCCCGTACACCTACAGTGTATATATACACTGATGGGCCCGTACACCTACAGTGTATATATACACTGATGGGCCCGTACACCTACAGTGTATATATACACTGATGGGCCCGTACACCTACAGTGTATATATACACTGATGGGCCCGTACACCTACAGTGTATATATACACTGATGGGCCCGTACACCTACAGTGTATATATACACTGATGGGCCCGTACACCTACAGTGTATATATACACTGATGGGCCCGTACACCTACAGTGTATATATACACTGATGGGCCCGTACACCTACAGTGTATATATACACTGATGGGCCCGTACACCTACAGTGTATATATACACTGATGGGCCCGTACACCTACAGTGTATATATACACTGATGGGCCCGTACACCTACAGTGTATATATACACTGATGGGCCCGTACACCTACAGTGTATATATACACTGATGGGCCCGTACACCTACAGTGTATATATACACTGATGGGCCCGTACACCTACAGTGTATATATACACTGATGGGCCCGTACACCTACAGTGTATATATACACTGATGGGCCCGTACACCTACAGTGTATATATACACTGATGGGCCCGTACACCTACAGTGTATATATACACTGATGGGCCCGTACACCTACAGTGTATATATACACTGATGGGCCCGTACACCTACAGTGTATATATACACTGATGGGCCCGTACACCTACAGTGTATATATACACTGATGGGCCCGTACACCTACAGTGTATATATACACTGATGGGCCCGTACACCTACAGTGTATATATATACACTGATGGGCCCGTACACCTACAGTGTATATATATACACTGATGGGCCCGTACACCTACAGTGTATATATATACACTGATGGGCCCGTACACCTACAGTGTATATATATACACTGATGGGCCCGTACACCTACAGTGTATATATATACACTGATGGGCCCGTACACCTACAGTGTATATACACTGATGGGCCCGTACACCTACAGTGTATATACACTGATGGGCCCGTACACCTACAGTATATATACACTGATGGGCCCGTACACCTACAGTGTATATATACACTGATGGGCCCGTACACCTACAGTGTATATATACACTGATGGGCCCGTACACCTACAGTGTATATATACACTGATGGGCCCGTACACCTACAGTATATATACACTGATGTATAGGTCCGTACACTCTGGCGGTATATAGCTCTCTAGCAGTGTCCCCTATCACAGGTCAGGACCACCATCACATGTTCCCATTGTAGTATCTTGCCCTCTTGTCCCTGCAGACCCCTGTACACCTCCAGTTGTGCCGACGTCTCTGGCCCCATCGGGCGTTCTCCCAGAATCCTCTCTCACATTTTTGGCTACCCTGGCCTGCAGCACCCCTGAGGAGATCGAGCTGCAGCTGCAGGGGCGCATGGAGTTCAGCAAGCGAGCCGTGTCCTGCATCCTGAAGACTTCCAACAAGCTGCACGTCCAGATGCAGGAGCTGTGCGAGCGCGTTCATAGTGCCGGTGAGTAAGGCCACTTACCGCACAGCGGAGGGTTATGGGGGGATTGGTATGACGGTATGTGTGTCCTCTAGACTGTGACCCGGTGGATGAGGCTCTGCGGACTCCAAATAAAGATCTCTTCAGTGAGAATCACAAGCTCCAGGACCTGGCCACCATCCTGCAGGAGAAGCACCACCGCATCTCCTTACAGGTAAGTGATCGGGGCGATGGGGCTCACGCCTGGGATCATGTGACCCCCCCTCACTGAGCTTCTGTCTGGTCTTCAGCACCATGAACTGCAGGACAGAGTCACCTCCTCTGAAACCAAAGTGTCTGAGATGGAGCGCAGCATTGAGGATCTGCAGTGGGACATCGAGAAGCTGCGCAAACATGAGCAGAAGCTGAACCGCCACCTAGCGGAGGCCCTGGAGCAGGTGAGGAGCGCCTCCTGTGGTCGGAGTCTGTCTCTGACTGGTCACCCTCCTCATTTCTCCTCCTCTTCTCCTCTAGTTAAATTCTGGACACCACATTTCAGGAAGTTCTGGAAGTTTCCAGGGAGGACAGACGACGCTGACTGTGCAGAAGGTAATGTGGGCCAGAATTGCCTGCCTCGGGATTAATGTTTTCACCGATCCCCAGTGCCTCCCCCTCTTTCCTATCCCCAGTGCCTCCCCCTCTTTCCTATCCCCAGTGCCTCCCCCTCTTTCCTATCCCCAGTGCCTCTCCCTCTTTCCTATCCCCCAGTGCCTCTCCCTCTTTCCTATCCCCCAGTGCCTCTCCCTCTTTCCTATCCCCCAGTGCCTCTCCCTCTTTCCTATCCCCCAGTGCCTCTCCCTCTTTCCTATCCCCCAGTGCCTCTCCCTCTTTCCTATCCCCCAGTGCCTCTCCCTCTTTCCTATCCCCCAGTGCCTCTCCCTCTTTCCTATCCCCCAGTGCCTCTCCCTCTTTCCTATCCCCCAGTGCCTCTCCCTCTTTCCTATCCCCCAGTGCCTCTCCCTCTTTCCTATCCCCCAGTGCCTCTCCCTCTTTCCTATCCCCCAGTGCCTCTCCCTCTTTCCTATCCCCCAGTGCCTCTCCCTCTTTCCTATCCCCCAGTGCCTCTCCCTCTTTCCTATCCCCCAGTGCCTCTCCCTCTTTCCTATCCCCCAGTGCCTCTCCCTCTTTCCTATCCCCCAGTGCCTCTCCCTCTTTCCTATCCCCCAGTGCCTCTCCCTCTTTCCTATCCCCCAGTGCCTCTCCCTCTTTCCTATCCCCCAGTGCCTCTCCCTCCTTCCTATCCCCCGGTGCCTCTCCCTCTCTCTTTCCTATCCCCCGGTGCCTCTCCCTCTCTCTTTCCTATCCCCCGGTGCCTCCCCCTCTCACGGACTCTTTTCTTTCTCTTAGTTTGAGATGCTGAACGCAGAGCTGGAGCAAAACCAGGATTTGGCCAATAATCGGATGTGTGAGTTGGAGAAGCTGCAGAACGAGCTACAGGCGGCCGTGAGGCTGAAGGAGAAGCTAAAGGTAGATGGTGGTATATGGAGGGGGGCTCTGCTGTGAGGTATATGGAGGGGGGGGCTCTGCTGTGAGGTATATGGAGGGGGGGCTCTGCTGTGAGGTATATGGAGGGGGGGGGCTCTGCTGTGAGGGATATGGAGGGGGGGGGGGCTCTGCTGTGAGGGATATGGAGGGGGGGCTCTGCTGTGAGGGATATGGAGGGGGGGGGCTCTGCTGTGAGGGATATGGAGGGGGGGGGGCTCTGCTTTGAGGGATATGGAGGGGTGCGGGGGGCTCTGCTGTGACGTATATGGGGGGCTCTTCTGTTAGGTATACGGAGGGGTGCGGGGGCCCATCAGACTCTTTACTATGCCTCTGCCCTTACAGCTGGATCTGCGGACCCTCCCGGAGGAGGCGGTCAGGGGGACGCCAGATTTCCGCTGTCTGCAGTCCCAGTTCTCTCTTCTCTACAATGAATCCCTCCAGGTGAAGACACAGCTGGATGAGGCGCGCGCTCTGCTCCTCAGTACAAAGAACAGTCACCTCCGGCAGATAGAGCGCATGGAGGTGGGTGGGCTCCATACTGGGGGGGGGGGGTGTCTTACACACGTGTATTGTGACTGACCTCTGGAGCTGTGGGATCTTCTCCCCAGAGTGAGGAGCTGTCGGTCCAGAAGAAGCTGCGCACAGAGGTCATCCAGCTGGAGGACACGCTCGCCCAGGTCCGCAAGGAGTACGAGATGCTGAGGATAGAGTTTGAGCAGAATCTGGCTGCAAACGAACAAGCAGGTAACTGAGCATGTGAGGCGGGACTGACCTCGTGGTAACGGAGCGTGCAAGGCGTGACTGACCTCGTGGTAACGGAGCGTGCGAGGCGTGACTGACCTCGTGGTAACGGAGCATGCAAGGCGTGACTGTCTGCTTGGTAACGGAGCGTGCGAGGCGTGACTACTGACTGCGTGGTAACGGATCATGCAAGGCGTGACTGCCCTCGTGGTAACGGATCATGCAAGGCGTGACTGCCCTCGTGGTAACGGATCATGCAAGGCGTGACTGCCCTCGTGGTAACGGAGCATGCAAGGCGTGACTGCCCTCGTGGTAACGGATCATGCAAGGCGTGACTGCCCTCGTGGTAACGGATCATGCAAGGCGTGACTGCCCTCGTGGTAACGGAGCATGCAAGGCGTGACTGCCCTCGTGGTAACGGAGCATGCAAGGCGTGACTGCCCCTCGTGGTAACGGATCATGCAAGGCGTGACTGCCCTCGTGGTAACGGAGCATGCAAGGCGTGACTGCCCTCGTGGTAACGGAGCATGCAAGGCGTGACTGCCCTCGTGGTAACGGAGCGTGCAAGGCGTGACTGCCCTCGTGGTAACGGAGTGTGCGAGGAGTGACTGTCCGCTTGGTAACGGAGCGTGCGAGGCGGGACTGACCTCGTGGTAACGGAGCGTGCGAGGCGGGACTGACCTCGTGGTAACGGAGCGTGCGAGGCGTGACTGACCTTGTGGTAACGGAGCGTGCGAGGCGTGACTGACTGCGTAGTAACGGAGCTTGACCGCATGGTAACGGAGCGTCCGAGGCGTGGATGGCCGCGGATATGGTGGACATGACGTCTCCTCTCTTAGGTCCCATTAATCGTGAAATGCGTCATCTGATCGGAAGTCTACAGAACCACAACCACCAACTGAAGGGCGACGTCCAGCGGTACAAGCGCAAGGTGCGAGATGCCCAAGGAGAGGTGAGCAAGGTGAGGGTGTGATGTGTACCCACTGTGGGGAGGGTGTGATGTGTGACCCCCCCGTGGGGAGGTCACGTTAGGTGTCACCAGGGTGATTGTGCCCTTCTGTATATGGCGGGGCCCTGTGTCCAGAATGTGGGAGACCCCCTGTGATGTAGACCCCGTTGTGCAGCCTGTGACCTCTGCCCCCTCTCTAGATGCGTCTTCAGGCTCCACATTGTCCCAGCTCAGGATTGTCCGGTGCTGAGGTCACCGCTCCGCCAATTAAAGAGGAGGAGTCTCCAGCTGTAGATGTGAAGAAGGAGCCACACGCCCCTGTGATACGAGACCCAGAAACCCCGACCACCCCCGAGGTGAAGAAAGAAGAGGAGGAGCTAAAGAAAGAGCTGGAGCGGAGCAAGACCCGTGAGCGAGAACTGGAGCGGGAGCGCGAGAAGGATCGGGAGCGGGAACGGGAGAGAGACAAACAGAAGGGAGAAGACCCCAAGAGGAAGGACTCCGACATCCTGAAACCGCTCCGGGCAGAGCTCAAGTGAGAGAATCTTGCCCCCCCCGGCCTTTACTTACCTCCACACCCCCAAACACACACCTTCCTCTGGCCTCTACTGACCACCACACCCCCAAACCTCTTCCCCTCAGCCTCTACTTACCACCACATCCCCAAATCCCCCCCCCCCCCCCAAACAAACACACACACACCTTCCTCCTCGCCACTACTTACACCCCCCCCCAAACTCCCCCAAACACACACACCTTCCTCCCAACCTCTTCTGACCACCACACCCACCCAAACCCCCCCAAACACACACACCTTCCTCCCAACCTCTTCTGACCACCACACCCACCCAAAACCCCCCCAAACACACACACACCTTCCTCCCAACCTCTTCTGATCACCACAGCCCCCAAACACCCACCCCCCCTCCCAAAAAAAAAAAAAAACACACACACCTTCCTTTTGGTCTCTACTTGCCCTCCTCCCAGTCTCTACTTACCCCCACTCTCCTCCCAGCCTCTACTTACCCCCTCTCTAATCTCCCCGTTTTTGTAGGAAAGCTCAGGAGAGTCAGAAAGAGATGAAGCTGCTTCTGGATATGCACAAATCGGCCCCCAAGGAACAACGTGATAAAGTGCAACTGATGGCAGCAGAGAGGAAGACCAAGGCAGAGGTGTGCACCTGCTCTATAATGTCCTCAGCCCTAGATCTCGTCTTGCTCTATAATGTCCTCACCCCTAGATCTCGTCCTGCTCTATAATGTCCTCAGCCCTAGATCTCATCCTGCTCTATAATGTCCTCACCCCTAGATCTCGTCCTGCTCTATAATGTCCTCAGCCCTAGATCTCATCCTGCTCTATAATGTCCTCACCCCTAGATCTCGTCCTGCTCTATAATGTCCTCAGCCCTAGATCTCGTCCTGCTCTATAATGTCTTCACCCCTAGATCTCATCCTGCTCTATAATGTCTTCACCCCTAGATCTCATCCTGCTCTATAATGTCCTCCCCTAGATCTCGTCCTGCTCTATAATGTCTTCACCCCTAGATCTCGTCCTGCTCTATAATGTCCTCACCCCTAGATCTCATCCTGCTCTATAATGTCCTCAGCCCTAGATCTCATCCTGCTCTATAATGTCTTCACCCCTAGATCTCATCCTGCTCTATAATGTCCTCAGCCCTAGATCTCATCCTGCTCTATAATGTCCTCACCCCTAGATCTCGTCCTGCTCTATAATGTCCTCACCCCTAGATCTCGTCCTGCTCTATAATGTCCTCACCCCTAGATCTCGTCCTGCTCTATAATGTCCTCAGCCCTAGATCTCGTCCTGCTCTATAATGTCCTCAGCCCTAGATCTCGTCCTGCTCTATAATGTCCTCAGCCCTAGATCTCGTCCTGCTCTATAATGTCCTCAGCCCTAGATCTCGTCCTGCTCTATAATGTCCTCAGCCCTAGATCTCGTCCTGCTCTATAATGTCCTCAGCCCTAGATCTCGTCCTGCTCTATAATGTCCTCAGCCCTAGATCTCGTCCTGCTCTATAATGTCTTCACCCCTAGATCTCGTCCTGCTCTATAATGTCCTCACCCCTAGATCTCGTCCTGCTCTATAATCTCCTCACCCCTAGATCTCATCCTGCTCTATAATGTCCTCAGCCCTAGATCTCGTCCTGCTCTATAATGTCCTCACCCCTAGATCTCGTCCTGCTCTATAATGTCTTCACCCCTAGATCTCGTCCTGCTCTATAATGTCCTCAGCCCTTGATCTCGTCCTGCTCTATAATGTCCTCAGCCCTAGATCTCGTCCTGCTCTATAATGTCTTCACCCCTAGATCTCGTCCTGCTCTATAATGTCCTCACCCCTAGATCTCATCCTGCTCTATAATGTCCTCAGCCCTAGATCTCATCCTGCTCTATAATGTCCTCAGCCCTAGATCTCGTCCTGCTCTATAATGTCCTCAGCCCTAGATCTCGTCCTGCTCTATAATGTCTTCACCCCTAGATCTCGTCCTGCTCTATAATGTCCTCACCCCTAGATCTCGTCCTGCTCTATAATGTCCTCAGCCCTAGATCTCGTCCTGCTCTATAATGTCCTCAGCCCTAGATCTCGTCCTGCTCTATAATGTCCTCACCCCTAGATCTCGTCCTGCTCTATAATGTCCTCAGCCCTAGATCTCGTCCTGCTCTATAATGTCTTCACCCCTAGATCTCGTCCTGCTCTATAATGTCTTCACCCCTAGATCTCGTCCTGCTCTATAATGTCCTCACCCCTAGATCTCGTCCTGCTCTATAATGTCCTCACCCCTAGATCTCGTCCTGCTCTATAATGTCTTCACCCCTAGATCTCGTCCTGCTCTGTTTTTCTTTCAGGTGGAGGAGCTGCGGTTACGGGTTCAGGCTCTTGAAGAAAAGGATCGGAGAGAGCGGAAGAAGCTGGCGGATGAGGAAGCACTACGAAAGATTAAACTGGCCGAGGAGCAAATAGAACATTTACAGCGGAAACTCAGTGCAACCAAACAGGTGAGTAGAGCGCCTGTTGCCTGCGGGAGGGTTAAGCGTGGCTGTCGCCTGGGGACGGTGGGGGGGATTGCAGCGGTGTCGAGCGGTCCCTGTGGCCCCGGGCGGCGCCTGTCATCTGGCCCTTTTTATGAGGCGCGGTTCTCGCTGTGCAGGAGGAGGAGGCTTTGTTGTCGGAGATGGATGTGACGGGGCAGGCGTTTGAGGATATGCAGGAACAGAACATCCGTCTGATGCAGCAGCTTCGAGAAAAAGATGACGCCAACTTCAAGCTGATGTCGGAGCGAATCAAATCCAATCAGATCCACAAACTGCTGCGAGAAGAGAAGGAGGAGCTGGCGGAGCAGGTGCAAGGCCTGAAGACTCAGGTAGGTGAGGGGCAGCGGTGCTGTCTGCTGCGGGTGTAGGGCCTGAAGACTCAGGTAGGTGAGGGGCAGCGGTGCTGTCTGCTGGGGGTGTAGGGCCTGTAGACTCAGGTAGGTGAGGGGCAGCTGTGCTGTCTGCTGCGGGTGTAGGGCCTGAAGACTCAGGTAGGTGAGGGGCAGCGGTGCTGTCTGCTGCGGGTGTAGGGCCTGAAGACTCAGGTAGGTGAGGGGCAGCTGTGCTGTCTGCTGGGGGTGTAGGGCCTGAAGACTCAGGTAGGTGAGGGGCAGCTGTGCTGTCTGCTGGGGGTGTAGGGCCTGAAGACTCAGGTAGGTGAGGGGCAGCTGTGCTGTCTGCTGGGGGTGTAGGGCCTGTAGACTCAGGTAGGTGAGGGGCAGCTGTACTGTCTGCTGGGGGTGTAGGGCCTGTAGACTCAGGTAGGTGAGGGGCAGCTGTGCTGTCTTCTGCGGGTGTAGGGCCTGTAGACTCAGGTAGGTGAGGGGCAGCTGTACTGTCTGCTGGGGGTGTAGGGCCTGTAGACTCAGGTAGGTGAGGGGCAGCTGTGCTGTCTGCTGGGGGTGTAGGGCCTGTAGACTCAGGTAGGTGAGGGGCAGCTGTGCTGTCTGCTGGGGGTGTAGGGCCTGTAGACTCAGGTAGGTGAGGGGCAGCTGTGCTGTCTGTTGGGGGTGTAGGGCCTGAAGACTCAGGTAGGTGAGGGGCAGCTGTGCTGTCTTCTGGGGGTGTAGGGCCTGTAGACTCAGGTAGGTGAGGGGCAGCTGTGCTGTCTGTTGGGGGTGTAGGGCCTGAAGACTCAGGTAGGTGAGGGGCAGCTGTGCTGTCTTCTGGGGGTGTAGGGCCTGTAGACTCAGGTAGGTGAGGGGCAGCTGTGCTGTCTTCTGGGGGTGTAGGGCCTGTAGACTCAGGTACGTGAGGGGCAGCTGTGCTGTCTGCTGGGGGTGTAGGGCCTGTAGACTCAGGTAGGTGAGGGGCAGCTGTGCTGTCTGCTGGGGGTGTAGGGCCTGTAGACTCAGGTAGGTGAGGGGCAGCTGTGCTGTCTTCTGGGGGTGTAGGGCCTGTAGACTCAGGTAGGTGAGGGGCAGCTGTGCTGTCTTCTGGGGGTGTTGTCTCACGGCTTCTCCTGCTGTAGGTGGACGCGCAGCTCTTACAAGTGCAGAAGCTGGAGGAGCGGGAGCGGGTTCTGCACACGTCACTGGCCACCATAGAGAAGGAGCTGACCCTCCGGACGCAGGCCTTAGAGATCCAGAAGAGAAAGGTGAGGGATGGCGGAACGTTCTCCTCACAGGGCAGGGGTGGGGGCACTTAGGGGTCCATGATGGTTACTGTCCCTGCGCTCTGCTCATAGGCGGTGGAAGCGGCTCAGCTAGCAGAGGACCTGAAGGTTCAGCTTGAACACATTGTAAGCACGCTACGAGACACGCAGAGCTTTGTGTGCGACAACCGCTCCGCCAAGGAAAAGGAGTCCTTCAGCCTGAAGCGAGCACAGGTACGGCCCTACACTCACCCCCTTGACACCCCACACTTCTCTCCCCCATCAATGCTCATCACTCCTCCCCCCAACCTTTCTACCGGTGAGCTGCACCCCCCCCCCCCCACCTCTCTACTGGCGTCCTGCACCCCCCCCCCCCCCCCTCCACCTCTCTACTGGCATCCTGCACCACACACTCCACCCCCCATCACCACTCTACTGGCGTCCTGCACCCCACACTCCTCCCCCCCACCTCTCTACTGGCGTCCTGCACCCCACCCCTCACCCCTCTACTGGCGTCCTGCACCCCACACTCCTCCCCCCAACCTCTCTACCGGCGTCCTGCACCTCCCCCTCCACCTCTCTACTGGCATCCTGCACTCCCCCTCCACCTCTCTACTGGCATCCTGCACCCCACACTCCTCCCCCCCACCTCTCTACCGGCGTCCTGCACCCCACACTCCCCCACCCCCACCTCTCTACTGGCGTCCTGCACCCCACACTCCTCCCCCCAACCTCTCTACCGGCGTCCTGCACTCCCCCCCCCGACCCCCCCATCCTTCTTCCCGCATCCTGCACTCTCCCCCCCCATCCTTCTTCCCGCATCCTGCACTCCCCCCCCCCCCCCCCATCCCTCTTCCTGCACTCCGACCCCCCCATCCCTCTTCCTGCATCCTGCACTCCGACACCCCCCCCCCCCCATCCCTCTTCCTGCATCTTGCACTCCGACACCCCCCCCCATCCCTCTTCCTGCATCCTACTTACCTCCACCGCCATCTCATGCTCCGCCCCCACCCTTTACTTATGTTCCTCCCTCTCACACTTGGTTTTGTGTAGGAAGAGATCTCACGCTTGCGAAGAAAACTGGAGAAACAAAAGAAGATGGAGGTTTATGCTGACGCTGACCAGATCCTCCAGGAAGAGATAAAAGAATACAGAGTAAGATGAGAAACAAGGCTGCCTGTCTGAAATAGGAGGAGGGGTGAGACAGAGGAACCTGAGAGGTGTGGCCTGAAATCAGGAGGAGGAGACAGTGGGGTGGGGCCTGAAAATCAGGAGGAGGAGACAGTGGGGCGGGGCCTGAAAATCAGTAGGGGGAGACGGAGGGGCGGGGCCTGAAAATCAGTAGGGGGAGACGGAGGGGCGGGGCCTGAAAATCTGGGACCTGTATGTCAGTGAGATGGGTAGAACATATAAGGGAAATGGGGTGGGGGTTGGGGTATGTTCGGATGGGGACGGGGCACATACCATGTGTTGATGCGCATCCTCTCTCCGTAGGCCCGTCTCACCTGCCCGTGCTGTAACACCCGTAAGAAGGATGCCGTCCTCACAAAGTGTTTTCACGTCTTCTGCTTCGAGTGTGTAAAGACCCGATACGACTCCAGACAAAGAAAATGTCCCAAGTGCAACGCGGCTTTTGGCGCACACGATTTCCACCGGATTTATATCAACTAGTGGAGGGAAGAAGGACTGAGTGATCTGTGGGTCACATGGGGGGGAGGGGGATCCTCTTTTCACATTGGACAATAAAGACCAATAGGATCTAGTAGATTGGTTGGCAGGACATGTGACCTCTCTGTATTATATGTGTTACTCTCTGATAAAAGTCAATTGAGGTAGAGGTCACATGACCCTGAGCACTCGCCGGTCTGTACACCTACCTTGTATATATGACCTATCATGTCTCCAGTCCTGTAAGTGACGCCATAACATGTGACCAAGCCCATGATAGTAGTACTGTCTGGTCCGTCCCGTATGTGAGGTTGGGCCTGTGTCTCCAATGTGGCTCGTCTCTAGTGAGTGAGGTGATGGTGTGGCCAGGCTCGTCTCTGGTGGGTGAGGTGACGATGCGGACAGGCCCGTCGCTGGAGAGAGAGGTGATGGGGTGGCCAGGCTCGTCTCTGGTGGGTGAGGTGACGATGCGGACAGGCCCGTCTCTGGAGAGAGAGGTGATGGGGTGGCCAGGCTCCTCTCTGGTGGGTGAGGTGACGGTACGGCCGGGCCCGTCTCTGGTGGTGAGTGAAGTGACGGTACAGCCGGGCCCGTCGGTGGTGGTGGTGGTGAGTGAGGTGATGGTACGGCCAGGCCCGTCGGTGGTGGTCGTGGTGAGTGAGGTGATGGTATGGCCGGGCCCGTCTGTGGTGGTGGTGGTGGTGGTGAGTGAGGTGATGGTACGGCCGGGCCCGTCGGTGGTGGTGGTGGTGAGTGAGGTGATGGTATGGCCGGGCCCGTCTGTGGTGGTGGAGGTGGTGGTGAGTGAGGTGACGGTACGGCCGGGCCCGTCTCTGGTGGTGGTGAGTGAGGTGACTGTATGGCCGGGCCCGTCTCTGATGGGTGATGTGTGGCAGAGTCAATCTCTCGGGTGTTAGGTGGTGATCGAGCCCTGTGAAGTGGCCTGATACTTGTGGAAACTCAGATTCTTTATTGTTGTTTTGGTAAGTTTCGGGAGCTCTGGCTCTTCTGGACTCTCAGTTGGCGTTGTGTGGCCTCGTTGATGTCGGACAGATCCTGGAGATATTGCTGGACCTGGACAAGAGCGTTTACAATCATTGCTATGCCAAATGCTTCTAGATGTTTCTGCCTTCAGGATATCTAGGGCCTTTGGTAACCCCCCCGTGGTGCAGTGGAGGGTGTAATAATAGTCATGAGGGGCTCAGGTGCCCCTTCTCCTGGGTGATGTACTAACCCATCTGACCTCTACTGACCCACAGCCTCTATGAAGGGTCACCAGTGTTCATGAGGACACTATTCTGGGGTCCCTTCTAGGACTGTCTGTAGTGTGGTGTCCCATGCACCCATCCTTACCATGTCCATCTGTCTCATGGTGTCATCTATGGCTGTCCTCCTGTCTGGGGGAGCGATGCTTTGGTAGAGGTTCAGTGCCGCCATCTTTATCGTTCCAATAAGTAAGGTCTTCTTTGTGGCCAGGTTCTGAATGTGCGTCCAGCGTGTCTCCTGGTGAGGACGGATAAGTGAAAAAGAGGCATCAGTGTCTGCTGTAGCTGGCATCGCCCTGACCCGTACCCTCAGGAGGATGGCATAATGTTCTAGAGCGCAGCACATTGTTCCACACAACATGTCCTCCCTGCAGCTGCTGGGGCACTACCACCCTCCTCATTCATCTCCTCACACAACTGTTCCGTCCTTACCCACAGCAGTCGCCGGTTCTGGGCCTCCTCTAGGGCGGCCCGCAGTTGGCCCAGCTGGTGGGTGAGCTGCAGCACTTGGTCACTCTTGTCCTCCATGATGGTGGAGAGTTGCCCCTTTATCTGCT
Organism: Hyla sarda; assembly: GCF_029499605.1. Taxonomy (NCBI): domain Eukaryota; kingdom Metazoa; phylum Chordata; class Amphibia; order Anura; family Hylidae; genus Hyla; species Hyla sarda. The sequence continues at coordinate 319,538 of NW_026609218.1, forward strand.
CAGTGGACGCCTGGGCCTCCTGCACCAACTGCTGGAGATAATGGGATGTGGCGACTAATGTGTGGAACCGATTGAGGACATCACTAGCGACCTGGAACTGACACAAGATTATAATATATTAATTTTAGGGCCACAGGACACCAGCCATTCTGGGCCCTAACCCTGCAAGTCTACCTCCTCACCAAATGGACATAATTACTATGGCTCTACTGCCCCTTCCCTCTCCTTGGACCCCTCTACCCTTGGATCCCTCCCTCTCTGATTGGATCTCACCACCTCCATCCCCATGGATCCTTCCACTACCCCCCTGTTGCGTCCTCTTTCCCCTTGGACCCCTCCATCCGCTTGGATACCAACACTGCTCCCCCTCCCCTTGGACCCCCCCCCCCCCGAACCTCTCCTTCCCCTTGCCCCTCCCCAACCTCTCCCTCCCCTTGGACCCCTTTTCCAGCCCCTTGCACCTCTTCTGAGGCCTCCACGATGCTCTCCATGTATTCAGAGAACTTCCTGTGTTGTTGCACTTGGGTCTGGATTTTCTCCTTCCTCTTGAGGAGTGATCGTTCCTTCTCCTGCAGGAGGCGCACTTCTCCTGTCTTCTGGTTACAGATTTCTTCTTCCCTCTTTGCTTTCTTTCCTGCCTGCAGACGCCTAACTTCAGTCTCCTAGAAGATATAAATGAGCAAAGGGGCGGGGTTGGGGGCAGAGAGACTGCATCACATTCTCTACAGTGACCTCATCGTCTACAGTGGCCTCATCCTCTTCAGTGGCCTCATCCTCTACAGTGGCCTCATCCTCTACAGTGGCCTCATCCTCTACAGTGGCCTCATCCTCTTCAGTGGCCTCATGGGCTACAGTGACCTCATCCTCTTCAGTGACCTCATCGTCTACAGTGGCCTCATCGTCTACAGTGGCCTCATCGTCTAGAATGGCCTCATCCTCCACAGTGGCCTCATCCTCTACAGTGGCCTCATCCTCTTCAGTGGCCTCATGGACTACAGTGACCTCATCCTCTTCAGTGGCCTCATGGGCTACAGTGACCTCATCCTCTACAGTGGCCTCATGGTCTACAGTGGCCTCATCCTCTACAGTGGCCTCATCCTCTACAGTGATCTCATCCTCTACAGTGACCTCATGGTCTACAGTGGCCTCATCCTCTACAGTGATCTCATCCTCTACAGTGACCTCATGGTCTACAGTGGCCTCATCCTCTACAGTGACCTCATCCTGTTCAGTGGCCTCATGGGCTACAGTGACCTCATCCTCTTCAGTGACCTCATCCTCTTCAGTGACCTCATCGTCTACAGTGACCTCATCGTCTACAGTGGCCTCATCCTCTACAGTGGCCTCATCCTCTACAGTGGCCTCATCCTCTTCAGTGGCCTCATGGGCTACAGTGACCTCATCCTTTTCAGTGGCCTCATGGTCTACAGTGACCTCATAGTCTACAGCAGGGGTCCTCAAACTACTGCCTGCGGGCCACATGCGGCCAGCCGAGAATATTTATGCGGCCCGCCGGGTGTTTTTTCCACCGCTGCCTAAGGACGTCCCTGTGTCCCGTAAGATGTTTTCGGGACACAGGGATGCCCCTGTTAAATCTCTGCGGCCCCGCATTTATTTTAAAAATGCAAGGACAGTCGGGAGGTAGCGCACGCAGGGACGTCACTGACGTTCTGTGCGTGCGTCCATAGAAACGGAGCAACGAGCAGGACGTGCGCTGGCCAGCTGGTAAGTGTTACCAGCGGCACCTCAGCTCCGACCACCGCTCCTCTGGTCCCGGGACCTACTGCTAGGGCCAGACCGGAGGAGCGGTGGTCGGAGCACTAAAAACACAGGCATGGAGGCTGTATGTCTGTGAGGGAACCTACTGCCAGCCTAATGTTGGGGGAACTATACTGCCAACTAAATGTGGGGGGAACTATACTGCCAGCCTAATGTGGGGGATCTGTACTGTCAGCCTAATGTGGGGGGTAACCATACTGCACCTAATCTGGGGGAACTATAACCTAATGTAAGGGAACTATACTGCCAACCTAATGTGGGGGAACTACAACCTAATGTGGGGGGGGGAACTATACTGCACTTAATCTGGGGGAACTACAACCACCTAATGTAAGGGAATTATACTGCCAACCAAATGTGGGGGGAACTGTGCTGCCTACCTAATGTGGGGGGAACTGTGCGGCATACTTAAAGGGGTAGTCCACTAATAAGATATAAAAGTGTGCAAAGGAATTTGTTCATAGTTTTTTTGTTTTTTTTGTCCGGCCTGTCAACTGTCTAAGGGACAGTGAACTGGCCCCCTGTTTAAAAAGTTTGAGGACCCCATCCTCTACAGTGACCTCATGGTCTACAGTGACCTCATCCTCTACAGTGGCCTCATCCTCTACAGTGGCCTCATCCTCTACACTGACCTCATCCTCTACAGTACAGTGACCTCATCCTCTACAGTGGCCTCATCCTCTACAGTGGCCTCATCCTCTACACTGACCTCATCCTCTACACTGACCTCATCCTCTACAGTGGCCTCATCCTCTACAGTGGCCTCATCCTCTACACTGACCTCATCCTCTACAGTGACCTTTTGTGTTACTACACTTGGACTCACCGCAATGACATGCTGGAATCTGAATATGTAATTTCTTAGCTCCGCCTCCTGTGCATTTAGCTTCTCCCATCGCAGGGAATGTCCCTTCTTGGTTGCCTGAAACTTCTAAGCAAATTAAAATGTTACATGGCAGGCGCCTGAAGAGGAGCAGAGCCAAAAGAGATGAGCACTGCCTTCTGGTATACTAAAGATGTACGCTCATCTAAGGTAAGTGTGCTGTTCAGCTGCTGCACTCTCCCTACCCAATAACTGCCACATAGTGGATCAGTTCCCACACGGGTTTAGAATTGTACGGCTCTCTGGGGGCAATAATGTAGTCGCACCCTCAGGGGGTCTGATAACGTGGTCACACCATGCTCCACCCTCTCCCTAGAGGATTAATCATTTCTCATCAATCATTTAGATCCCAACATGATGAATATTTCCCTTTACTGACCCTTGAACCCCCTCCATACTCTATACGTGGTGCAAACATGCCGGTCGCACCCCTCTGTATTCTGTATGTGGTGCACACATGGTGGTCGGTCCCCTCTGTATTCTATATGTGGTGCACACATGGTGGTCGGACCCCTCTGTATTCTATATGTGGTGCACACATGGCGGTCGGACCTCTCTGTATTCTATATGTGGCGCACACATGGCGGTCGGACCCCTCTGTATTCTATACGTGGTGCACACATGGTGGTCGGACCCCTCTGTACTCTATATGTGGTGCACACATGGCGGTCGGACCTCTCTGTATTCTATATGTGGTGCACACATGGTGGTCGGACCCCTCTGTATTCTATACGTGGTGCACACATGGTGGTCGGACCCCTCTGTATTCTATATGTGGTGCACACATGGCGGTCGGACCTCTCTGTATTCTATATGTGGTGCACACATGGCGGTCGGACCCCTCTGTATTCTATACGTGGTGCACACATGGTGGTCGGACCCCTCTGTACTCTATATGTGGTGCACACATGGCGGTCGGACCTCTCTGTATTCTATATGTGGTGCACACATGGTGGTCGGACCCCTCTGTATTCTATACGTGGTGCACACACGGTGGTCGGACCCCTCTGTACTCTATATGTGGTGCACACATGGCGGTCGGACCCCTCTGTATTCTATATGTGGTGCACACATGGTGGTCGGACCCCTCTGTATTCTATATGTGGCGCACACATGGCGGTCGGACCACTCTGTACTCTATATGTGGTGCACACATGGCGGTCGGACCTCTCTGTATTCTATATGTGGTGCACACATGGTGGTCGGACCCCTCTGTATTCTATATGTGGTGCACACATGGCGGTCGGACCCCTCTGTACTCTATATGTGGTGCACACATGGCGGTCGGACCCCTCTGTACTCTATATGTGGTGCACACATGGCGGTCGGACCCCTCTGTATTCTATATGTGGTGCACACATGGTGGTCGGACCTCTCTGTATTCTATACGTGGTGCACACATGGCGGTCAGACACCTCTTTATTCTATATGTGGTGCACACATGGTGGTCGGATCCCTCCATTCTCTAGATGTGGGGCACACTTGGTGGTCGAACTCCTCCATACTCTATATGTGGTGCACACATGGCGATCGGACCCCTCTGTACTCAGGAGGAGATCTGATCCCGGTATGTGAGAAAATCCGTTCCTGACTTGCTCACCGGGAGGAGATCTGATCCCGACCTGTGCACTGGGAGGACATCCGATCCCGACCCGCGCACCCGGGGCTTATGTGCCCTGAAACGTGTTGCCCCCTTTATATGCTGAAATTACGATGCATCTACATGTAGAAGACAAGTAACAGCAGATTTATTCTGTGCAGGATACAGGAAGGGCCAAGAGCTGTTCAGCCTGAGTCTCCTGATTCATTCCACCCCCCCCCCCCCCCTCAATATGTGTAATATGATCTCACCACTCTTTCCATCCCCAGCGCTCTCTGCACATCCTTAGCCTCTCCGCGCTTCTCTAGCAATCTGAGAGTCTGGGGCCTCGGGGCGAGTCTCCTGTACAACAAGGGGTTGAGGATGAGAAAATACCCCAAGAACAATCTGAGGGTGTGAGGACCCGGGCAGAGGACATACCCGAAGAATTCCTGGATCCATTGTCTATACTCAGACTGACAGCGCCCCCTCGCATCCATGATGTGAAGCAAAAGCAGCAGCCACCGCCTGACGCCAACCAAAATCCAGCCACCGTCTGATGCCAACCAAGATCCAGCCGGCGCCTGATGCCAACCAAGATCCAGCCACTGCCTGATGCAAACCAAGATCCAGGAACCGGCTGATGCCAACCAAGATCCAGCAACTGCCACTGCCTGATGCCAAACAAGATCCAGCAACTGCCACTGCCTGACGCCAAACAAGATCCAGCAACCGTCATCGCCTGATGCCAACCAAGATCCAGCAACCGCCTGATGCCAACCAAGATCCAGCAACCGCCTGATGCCAACCAAGATCCAGCAACAGCCTGACGCCAACCAAGATCCAGCAACTGCCACTGCCTGATGCCAAACAAGATCCAGCAACTGCCACTGCCTGATGCCAAACAAGATCCAGCAACTGCCACTGCCTGATGCCAAACAAGATCCAGCAACTGCCACTGCCTGATGCCAAACAAGATCCAGCAACTGCCACTGCCTGATGCCAAACAAGATCCAGCAACTGCCACTGCCTGATGCCAAACAAGATCCAGCAACTGCCACTGCCTGACGCCAACCAAGATCCAGCAACCGTCATCGCCTGATGCCAACCAAGATCCAGCAACCGCCTGATGCCAACCAAGATCCAGCAACCGCCTGATGCCAACCAAGATCCAGCAACAGCCTGACGCCAACCAAGATCCAGCAACTGCCACTGCCTGATGCCAACCAAGATCCAGCAACCGTCATCGCCTGATGCCAACCAAGATCCAGCAACCGCCTGATGCCAACCAAGATCCAGCAACCGCCTGATGCCAACCAAGATCCAGCAACAGCCTGACGCCAGCCAAGATCCAGCAACTGCCACTGCCTGATGCCAACCAAGATCCAGCAACCGCCACCGCCTGATGCCAACCAAGATCCAGCAACCGCCACCGCCTAATGCCAACCAAGATCCAGGAACTGCCACCGCCTGACGCCAACCAAGATCCAGCAACTGCCACTGCCTAACACCAACCAAGATCCTGCCACTGCCTGACACCAACCAAGATCCAGCCACTGCTTGACGCCAACCAACATCCAGCCACCGCCTGACGCCAACCAAGATCCAGCCACCGCCTGACGCCAACCAAGATCCAGCAACCGCCTGACGCCAACCAAGATCCAGCCACCGCCTGCACCAACCAAGATCCAGCCACTGTCATCGCCTGATGCAAACCAAGATCCAGGAACCGCCTGATGCCAACCAAGATCCAGCAACTGCCACTGCCTGACGCCAACCAAGATCCAGCAACCGTCACCACCTGATGCCAACCAACATCCAGCAACCGCCTGATGCCAACCAAGATCCAGCAACGGCCTGATGCCAACCAAGATCCAGCAACTGCCACTGCCTGACGCCAACCAAGATCCAGCAACCGACACTGCCTGACGCAAACCAAGATCCAGGAACCGCCTGATGCCAACCAAGATCCATCAACCGCTACTGCCTGATGCCAACCAAGATCCAGCAACTGCCACCGCCTGATGCCAACCATGATCCAGCAACCGCCACCGCCTGATGCCAACCAAGATCCAGCAACTGCCACTACCTGACGTTAAACAAGATCCAGCAACTGCCACTACCTGACGTTAACCAAGATCCAGCAACCACCACCGCCTGATGCCAAGCAAGATCCAGCCACCGCCTGGCACCAACCAAGGTCCAGCAACCGCCTGATGCCAACCAAGGTCCAGCCAAAGGCTGTCCGGTCATGCTGGAGGCACGCTATTTGGAGACCACTGATCTATATTCTATTTATTTTGGACAAATCTCTTCATATTTCTTTACATTTCCGTGTCCATCCAGATATCTAGATTTATACAATATTCTCCGGTCAGAAGATCTTTGATTCGTTGAGAATCGCAGAACTGAAGGACTTTACAATATATATGGGAATATAGATGATGGGGGGGAGAATATGGGAAAGTCCTTCAGTTCTGCGATTCTCCACGAATCATAAAGATCTTCTGACTGGAGAATATTATAAGACCCCCTGAGGAGACATATTCTGTGTATTTGTTACTATACAATATATATACGGGAATAAGGACGATGGGGAGAACACAGTATAGTAATGAATACACAGAATATGTCTCCTCAGGGGGTCTGATAACATGGTGGCACCCTCTGGGGGGGGTCTGATAACGTGGTTGCCCCCTCAGGGGGTCTGATAACGTGGTCGCACCCTCAGGGGGTCTGATAACATGGTCGCACCCTCAGGGGGTCCAATAACATGATGGTACCCTCGGGATCTGATAACGTGATGGCACCCTCAGGGGGTCTGATAACGTGATGGCACCCTCAGGGGGTCTGATAACGTGATGGCACCCTCAGGGGGTCCGATAACATAATGGCACCCTCGGGATCTGATAACGTGATGGCACCCTCAGGGGGTCTGATAACGTGATGGCACCCTCAGGGGGTCTGATAACATGGTCACACCCTCAGGGGGTCTGATAACGTGATGGCACCCTCAGGGGGTCCGATAACATAATGGCACCCTCGGGATCTGATAACGTGACGGCACCCTCGGGATCTGATAACGTGATTGCACTCTCGGGATCTGATAACGTGATGGCACCCTCAGGGGGTCTGATAATGTGGTCACACCACGCTCCACCCTCATCTCCCTGGAGGATTAATAATTTCTCATCACATCATTTAGATCCCAACATGATGAATATTTCCCTTTAATGACCCTTTAACCCCTCCATACTCTATATGTGGTACACACATGGCGGTCGTACTCCTCCATTCTCTATATGTGGTGCACACATGGCGGTCGGACCCCTCCATTCTCTATATGTGGTGCACACTTGGCGGTCGGACCCCCCCATACATTATGTGATGCAAACATGGCAGTCGGACCCATCCATACTCTATATGTGGTGCACACATGGTGGTCGGACCCCTCCATTCTCTATATGTGGTGCACACATGGCGGTCGGACCCCTTCATTCTCTATATGTGGTGCACACATGGCGGTCGGACCCCCCCATACATTATGTGTTGCACACATGGCGGTCGGACCCATCCATACTCTATATGTGGTGCACACATGGCGGTCGGACCCCTCCATTCTCTATATGTGGTGCACACATGGCAGTCGGACCCATCCATACATTATGTGGCGCACACATGGCGGTCGGATCCCTCCATACTCTATATGTGGTGCACACATGGTGGTCAGACCCCTCTGTACTCTGTGGTGCACACATGGCGGTCGGATCCCTCCATACTCTATATGTGGTGCACACATGGTGGTCAGACCCCTCTGTACTCTGTGTGGTGCACACATGGCGGTCGGTCCCCTCCATACTCTATATATTTTGCACACATGGCGGTCGGACCCCTCTGTATTCTATATGTGGTGCACACATGGCGGTTGGATCCCTCCATACTCTATATGTGGTGCACACATAGCGGTCAGTCCCCTCCATACTCTATATATGGTGCACACATGGCGGTCGGACCCCTCTGTATTCTATATGTGGCGCACACATGGCGGTCGGATCCCTCCATACTCTATATGTGGTGCACACATAGCGGTCGGTCCCCTCCATACTCTATATATGGTGCACACATGGTGGTCGGACCCCTCCATACTCTATATGTGGTGCACACATGGCGGTCGGATCCCTCCATACTCTATATATGGTGCACACATGGTGGTCGGACCCCTCCATACTCTATATGTGGTGCACACATGGCGGTCGGATCCCTCCATACTCTATATGTGGTGCACACATGGCGGTCGGTCCCCTCCATACTCTATATATGGTTCACACATGGCGGTCGGATCCCTCCATACCTTTATAAAAAAAAAAAAAGGTCAAAAATGAAAATGTAGGCCCTTTAAAAAATAATAAAGAAGAAATTATAAACGGGGATCAGGTAAAAGCAAATATATTAAGCAACTTCTTATCCACTGTGTTCACAGAGGAAAATGAAATGCCAGGTGAAATACAGCGAGATAAGGTAAACTCCCCTTTACAGGTCACCTGTCTAACCCAGAAAGAAGTCCAGGTCACCTGTCTAACCCAGAAAGAAGTCCAGGTCACCTGTCTAACCCAGGAAGAAGTACAGTGCCGCCTAGAAAAAAATCTAAATAGACAAATCACCAGGTCCAGATGGCATTCACCCCCGTGTTCTAAAGGAATTAATGTAATAGACAGACCCCTATTTTTAATATTCATGGACTCTATAGTAACAGGGACTGTCCCCCAGGACTGGCACATGGCAAATGTGGTGCCAATATTTAAAAAGGGGACAAAAGGTGACCCCGGGAATTATAGGCCTGTAAGTTTAACCTCCGTTGTATGTAAATTGTTTGAGGGTTTTCTAAGAGATGCTATTTTGGAGTATATTGATAAAAATAAATGTATGACCCCATATCACATGGCTTTATGAGGGATCGGTCCTGTCACCTGATCAGCTTTTATGAGGAGATGAGCTCCAGACTGGACCAGGGGGAACCGCTGGATGTCGTATATCTGGATTTTTCCAAAGAATTTGATACAGTGCCACATAAGAGGTTGGTGCATATGAGAAGGATTGGGATGGGGGAGAATGTGTGTAAGTGGGTAAGTAACTGGGTCAATGATTGGAAACAGAGGGTGGTTATTAATGGTACTTATTCTGGTTGGGTGACTGTTACTAGTGGGGACCACAGGGGTCAGTCTTGGGTCCTGTTCTATTTAATATATTTATTAATGACCTTGTAGAGTGGTTGAATAGTAAAGTAACAATCTTTGCTGATGATACTAAACTCTGTAAAGCGGTAAACACAATAGAGGACAGTGCACTGTATATAGTAGATAACGCAATAGAGGACAGTGCACTGTGTATAGTAGATAATACAATAGAGGACAGTGCACCGTGTATTGTAGATAATACAATAGAGGACAGTGCACTGTATATAGTATACTGTATAACACAATAGAGGACAGGGCACTGTTACAAGTGGATCTGGATAGGTTGGATGTTTGGGCTGGGAAGTGGCAGATGAGGTAACACTGATAAATGTAAAGTAATGCACATGGGGAGGAAAAATTCGGGCTGGGATTATGTATTAAATGGGAGAACACTTGGGAGGACTGATGTGGAAAAAGACTTGGGAGTTTTAGTTAACAGTAAATTAAGCTGTAGTGACCAGTGTCGGGCAGCTGCTGCCAAGGCAAATAAAATCATGGGGGGCATCAATAGGGGCATAGATGCCCACGACAAGGAAATAATTCTACCGCTGTACAAATCACTAGTCAGACCAGACAGAATACTGTGTACAGTACTGGTCGGACCGCACATAGAATACTGTGTACAGTACTGGTCAGACCGCACATGGAATACTGTGTACAGTACTGGTCAGACCACACATAGAATACTGTGTACAGTACTGGTCAGACCACACATAGAATACTGTGTACAGTACTGGTCAGACCACACATAGAATACTGTGTACAGTACTGGTCAGACCACACATAGAATACTGTGTACAGTACTGGTCAGACCATACATAGAATACTGTGTACAGTACTGGTCAGACCCCACATAGAATACTGTGTACAGTACTGGTCAGACCGCACATGGAATACTGTGTACAGTACTGGTCAGACCGCACATAAAATACTGTGTACAGTACTGGTCAGACCGCACATGGAATACTGTGTACAGTACTGGTCAGACCGCACATAAAATACTGTGTACAGTACTGGTCAGACCGCACATGGAATACTGTGTACAGTACTGGTCAGACCACACATAGAATACTGTGTACAGTACTGGTCAGACCACACATGGAATACTGTGTACAGTACTGGTCAGACCACACATGGAATACTGTGTACAGTACTGGTCCGACCGCACATAAAATACTGTGTACAGTACTGGTCAGACCGCACATGGAATACTGTGTACAGTACTGGTCAGACCGCACATAAAATACTGTGTACAGTACTGGTCAGACCGCACATGGAATACTGTGTACAGTACTGGTCAGACCACACATGGAATACTGTGTACAGTACTGGTCGGACCACACATGGAATACTGCGTACAGTACTGGTCAGACCGCACATGGAATACTGTGTACAGTACTGGTCAGACCGCACATGGAATACTGTGTACAGTACTGGTCAGACCGCACATAGAATACTGTGTACAGTACTGGTCAGACCACACATGGAATACTGTGTACAGTACTGGTCAGACCACACATGGAATACTGTGTACAGTACTGGTCAGACCACACATGGAATACTGTGTACAGTACTGGTCAGACCACACATAGAATACTGTGTACAGTACTGGTCAGACCACACATGGAATACTGTGTACAGTACTGGTCAGATCACACATGGAATACTGTGTACAGTACTGGTCAGACCACACATGGAATACTGTGTACAGTACTGGTCAGACCACACATGGAATACTGTGTACAGTACTGGTCAGACCACACATAGAATACTGTGTACAGTACTGGTCAGACCACACATGGAATACTGTGTACAGTACTGGTCAGATCACACATGGAATACTGTGTACAGTACTGGTCAGACCACACATGGAATACTGTGTACAGTACTGGTCAGACCACACATGGAATACTGTGTACAGTACTGGTCAGACCACACATAGAATACTGTGTACAGTACTGGGCACCAGTGTACAGGAAAGATATAGTGGAGCTGGAGAGGGTTCAAAGACGGGCAACCAGGGTAATACGGGGAATGGGAGGACTACAGTACCCAGAAAGATTATCAGAATTAGGGTTATTTAGTTTAGAAAAAAGAAGGATTAGGGGCGACCTAATAACTATGTATAAATATATCAGGGGACAGTACAGAGATCTCTCCATGATCTATTTATACCAAGGACTGTATACATAGTTATTAGGTCACCTCCTTGTTATATATAAATATATCAGGGGACAGTACAGAGATCTCTCCATGATCTATTTATACCCAGGACTGTATATATAACAAGGAGGTGACCTAATAATATATATAATATATCAGGACAGTACAGAGATCTCTCCATGATCTATTTATACCCAGGACTGTATATATAACAAGGAGGTGACCTAATAATAATATATATAATATATCAGGACCGTACAGAGATCTCTCCATGATCTATTTATACCCAGGACTGTATATATAACAAGGAGGTGACCTAATAATATATATAATATATCAGGACAGTACAGAGATCTCTCCATGATCTATTTATACCCAGGACTGTATATATAACAAGGAGGTGACCTAATAATATATATATAATATATCAGGACAGTACAGAGATCTCTCCATGATCTATTTATACCCAGGACTGTATATATAACAAGGAGGTGACCTAATAATATATATACCAGGACAGTACAGAGATCTCTTCATGATCTATTTATACCCAGGACTGTATATATAACAAGGGGGTGACCTATTAATATATATATAATATATCAGGACATTACAGAGATCTCTCCATGATCTATATATACCCAGGACTGTATATATAACAAGGAGGTGACCTAATAATATATTTATCAGGACAGTACAGAGATCTCTTCATGATCTATTTATACCCAGGACTGTATATATAACAAGGAGGTGACCTAATAATATATATAATATATCAGGACTGTATATATAACAAGGAGGTGACCTAATAATATATATATATATATATATATATATATATAATGTATCAGGACAGTACAGAGATCTCTCCATGATCTATTTATACCCAGGACTGTATATATAACAAGGAGGTGACCTAATAATATATATATCTGGACAGTACAGAGATCTCTCCATGATCTATTTATACCCAGGACTGTATATATAACAAGGAGGTGACCTAATAATATATTTATCAGGACAGTACAGAGATCTCTCCATGATCTATTTATACCCAGGACTGTATCTATAACAAGGGGGTGACCTAATAATATATATAATATATCAGGACAGTACAGAGATCTCTCCATGATCTATTTATACCCAGGACTGTATATATAACAAGGAGGTGACCTAATAATATATTTATCAGGACAGTACAGAGATCTCTTCATGATCTATTTATACCCAGGACTGTATATATAACAAAGAGGTGACCTAATAATATATATAATATATCAGGACAGTACAGAGATCTCTCCGTGATCTATTTATACCCAGGACTGTATATATAACAAAGAGGTGACCTAATAATATATATAATATATCAGGACAGTACAGAGATCTCTCCATGATCTATTTATACCCAGGACTGTATATATAACAAGGAGGTGACCTAATAATATATATAATATATCAGGACTGTATATATAACAAGGGGGCATTCTCTATGTTTAGAGGAAAGGAGGTTTCTACACCAGCACAGACGGGGGTTCTTTACTGTAAGAGCAGTGAGACTGTGGAATTCTCTCCCGGAGGAGGTGTCATGGTGAACTCTGTAAAGAATATAAAAGGGTCTGGATGTATTTTTGGGGAATAATAACATCGCTGGTTATGTATAATAGATTTATAGGGACAGAACGTTGATCCAGGGATTTATTCTGATATTTGGAGTCAGGAAGGAATTTTTACCTCTAGTATGAGGGGTTTTTGCTCCTCTGGATCAGTCCGGACTCATTAGGGTTATAGGTTGAACTTGATGGACTCTGGTCTTTTTTCATCCTTATAAACTATGTTACTATGTGGTGCACGCATGGCAGTCGGATCCCTCCATACTCTATACGTGGCGCACACATGGCGGTCGGACCCCTCTGTATTCTATATATGGTGCACACATGGCGGTCGGACCTCTCTGTATTCTATATGTGGTGCACACATGGCGGTCGGACCCCTCTGTATTCTATACGTGGTGCACACATGGTGGTCGGACTCCTCCATTCTCTATATGTGGTGCACACATGGCGGTCGGACCTCTCTGTACTCTATATATGGTGCACACATGGCAGTCGGACCTCTCTGTATTCTATATGTGGTGCACACATGGCAGTCGGACCCCTCTGTATTCTATATGTGGTGCACACATGGCGGTCGGACCTCTCTGTATTCTATATGTGGTGCACACATGGCGGTCGGCCCTCTCTGTATTCTATATGTGGTGCACACATGGCGGTCGGACCTCTCTGTATTCTATATGTGGTGCACACATGGCGGTCGGACCTCTCTGTATTCTATATGTGGTGCACACATGGCGGTCGGACCTCTCTGTATTCTATATGTGGTGCACACATGGCGGTCGGACCCCTCTGTATTCTATATGTGGTGCACACATGGCGGTCGGACCTCTCTGTATTCTATATGTGGTGCACACATGGCGGTCGGACCTCTCTGTATTCTATATATGGTGCACACATGGCGGTCGGACCCCTCTGTATTCTATATGTGGTGCACACATGGCGGTCGGACCCCTCTGTATTCTATATGTGGTGCACACATGGTGGTCGGACCCCTCTGTATTCTATATGTGGTGCACACTTGGTGGTCGGACCCCTCTGTACTCTATATGTGGTGCACACATGGCGGCCAGACACCTCTGTATTCTATATGTGGTGCACACATGGCGGTCGGACCTCTCTGTATTCTATTTGTGGTGCACACATGGCGGTCGGACCTCTCTGTATTCTATATATGTGGTGCACACATGGTGGTCGGACCCCTCTGTATTCTATATGTGGTGCACACATGGCGGTCGGACCCCTCTGTATTCTATATGTGGTGCACACATGGCGGTCGGACCTCTCCGTATTCTATATGTGGTGCACACATGGCGGTCGGACTCCTCCATTCTCTATATGTGGTGCACACTTGGTGGTCGGACCCCTCTGTACTCTATATGTGGTGCACACATGGCGGTCAGACCTCTCTGTACTCTATATATGGTGCACACATGGCAGTCGGACCTCTCTGTATTCTATATATGGTGCACACATGGCGGTCGGACCCCTCTGTATTCTATATATGGTGCACACATGGTGGTCGGACCCCTCTGTATTCTATATGTGGTGCACACATGGCGGTCGGACCTCTCTGTATTCTATATGTGGTGCACACATGGCGGTTGGACCTCTCTGTATTCTATATGTGGTGCACACATGGCGGTCGGACCCCTCTGTATTCTATATGTGGTGCACACATGGCGGTCGGACCTCTCTGTATTCTATATGTGGTGCACATATGGCGGTCGGACCCCTCTGTATTCTATATGTGGTGCACACATGGCGGTCGGACCTCTCTGTATTCTATATGTGGTGCACACATGGCGGTCGGACCTCTCTGTATTCTATATGTGGTGCACACATGGCGGTCGGACCCCTCTGTACTCTATATGTGGTGCACACATGGTGGTCGGACCCCTCTGTATTCTATATGTGGTGCACACATGGCGGTCGGTCCCCTCTGTATTCTATATGTGGTGCACACATGGCGGTCGGACCTCTCTGTATTCTATATGTGGTGCACACATGGCGGTCGGACCCCTCTGTATTCTATATGTGGTGCACACATGGCGGTCGGACCCCTCTGTACTCTATATGTGGTGCACACATGGCGGTCGGACCTCTCTGTATTCTATATATGGTGCACACATGGCGGTCGGACCCCTCTGTATTCTATATGTGGTGCACACATGGCGGTCGGACCTCTCTGTATTCTATATATGGTGCACACATGGCGTTCGGACCTCTCTGTATTCTATATGTGGTGCACACATGGCGGTCGGACCCCTCTGTACTCTATATGTGGTGCACACATGGCGGTCGGACCCCTCTGTATTCTATATGTGGTGCACACATGGCGGTCGGACCCCTCTGTATTCTATATGTGGTGCACACATGGCGGTCGGACCTCTCTGTATTCTATATGTGGTGCACACATGGCGGTCGGACCCCTCTGTATTCTATATGTGGTGCACACATGGCGGTCGGACCTCTCCGTATTCTATATGTGGTGCACACATGGTGGTCGGACTCCTCCATTCTCTATATGTGGTGCACACATGGTGGTCGGACCTCTCTGTATTCTATATATGGTGCACACTTGGTGGTCGGACCCCTCTGTACTCTATATGTGGTGCACACATGGCGGTCGGACCTCTGTACTCTATATATGGTGCACACATGGCAGTCGGACCTCTCTGTATTCTATATGTGGTGCACACATGGTGGTCGGACCCCTCTGTATTCTATATATGGTGCACACATGGTGGTCGGACCCCTCTGTATTCTATATGTGGTGCACACATGGCGGTCGGACCCCTCTGTATTCTATATGTGGTGCACACATGGCGGTCGGACCCCTCTGTATTCTATATGTGGTGCACACATGGCGGTCGGACCTCTTCGTATTCTATATGTGGTGCACACATGGCGGTCGGACCTCTCTGTATTCTATATGTGGTGCACACATGGCGGTCGGACCCCTCTGTATTCTATATGTGGTGCACACATGGCGGTCGGACCTCTCTGTATTCTATATGTGGTGCACACACGGTGGTCGGACCCCTCTGTATTCTATATGTGGTGCACACATGGCGGTCGGACCCCTCTGTATTCTATATGTGGTGCACACATGGCGGTCGGACCTCTTCGTATTCTATATGTGGTGCACACATGGCGGTCAGACCTCTCTGTATTCTATATGTGGTGCACACATGGCGGTCGGACCCCTCTGTATTCTATATGTGGTGCACACATGGTGGTTGGACCCCTCCATACTCTATATGTGGGGCACACATGGCGGTCGGACCTCTCTGTGTTCTATATGTGGTGCACACATGGTGGTCGGACCCCTCTGTATTCTATATATGGTGCACACATGGCGGTCGGACCCCTCTGTATTCTATATGTGGTGCACACATGGCGGTCGGACCCCTCTGTATTCTATATGTGGTGCACACATGGCGGTCGGACCCCTCTGTATTCTATATGTGGTGCACACATGGCGGTCGGACCCCTCTGTATTCTATATGTGGTGCACACATGGCGGTCGGACCTATCCGTATTCTATATGTGGTGCACACATGGTGGTCGGACCCCTCCATACTCTACACGTGGTGCACACATGGTGGTCGGACTCCTCCATTCTCTATATGTGGTGCACACTTGGTGGTCGGACCCCTCTGTACTCTATATGTGGTGCACACATGGCGGCCAGACACCTCTGTATTCTATATGTGGTGCACACATGGCGGTCGGACCTCTCTGTATTCTATATGTGGTGCACACATGGCGGTCGGACCTCTCTGTATTCTATATGTGGTGCACACATGGCGGTCGGACCTCTCTGTATTCTATATGTGGTGCACACATGGCGGTCGGACCCCTCTGTATTCTATATGTGATGCACACATGGCGGTCGGACCTCTCTGTGTTCTATATGTGGGGCACACATGGCGGTCGGACCTCTTCGTATTCTATATGTGGTGCACACATGGCGGTCGGACCTCTCTGTATTCTATATGTGGTGCACACATGGCGGTCGGACCCCTCTGTATTCTATATGTGGTGCACACATGGCGGTCGGACCTCTCTGTATTCTATATGTGGTGCACACATGGCGGTCGGACCTCTCTGTATTCTATATGTGGTGCACACATGGCGGTCGGACCCCTCTGTATTCTATATGTGATGCACACATGGCGGTCGGACCTCTCTGTGTTCTATATGTGGGGCACACATGGCGGTCGGACCTCTTCGTATTCTATATGTGGTGCACACATGGCGGTCGGACCCCTCTGTATTCTATATGTGGTGCACACATGGCGGTCGGACCTCTCTGTATTCTATATGTGGTGCACACACGGTGGTCGGACCCCTCTGTATTCTATATGTGGTGCACACATGGCGGTCGGACCCCTCTGTATTCTATATGTGGTGCACACATGGCGGTCGGACCTCTTCGTATTCTATATGTGGTGCACACATGGCGGTCGGACCTCTCTGTATTCTATATGTGGTGCACACATGGCGGTCGGACCCCTCTGTATTCTATATGTGGTGCACACATGGCGGTCGGACCTCTCTGTATTCTATATGTGGTGCACACATGGCGGTCAGACCTCTCTGTATTCTATATGTGGTGCACACATGGCGGTCGGACCCCTCTGTATTCTATATGTGGTGCACACATGGTGGTTGGACCCCTCCATACTCTATATGTGGGGCACACATGGCGGTCGGACCTCTCTGTGTTCTATATGTGGTGCACACATGGTGGTCGGACCCCTCTGTATTCTATATATGGTGCACACATGGCGGTCGGACCCCTCTGTATTCTATATGTGGTGCACACATGGCGGTCGGACCCCTCTGTATTCTATATGTGGTGCACACATGGCGGTCGGACCCCTCCGTATTCTATATGTGGTGCACACATGGCGGTCGGACCCCTCCGTATTCTATATGTGGTGCACACATGGCGGTCGGACCTATCCGTATTCTATATGTGGTGCACACATGGTGGTCGGACCCCTCCATACTCTACACGTGGTGCACACATGGTGGTCGGACTCCTCCATTCTCTATATGTGGTGCACACTTGGTGGTCGGACCCCTCTGTACTCTATATGTGGTGCACACATGGCGGCCAGACACCTCTGTATTCTATATGTGGTGCACACATGGCGGTCGGACCTCTCTGTATTCTATATGTGGTGCACACATGGCGGTCGGACCTCTCTGTATTCTATATGTGGTGCACACATGGCGGTCGGACCTCTCTGTATTCTATATGTGGTGCACACATGGCGGTCGGACCCCTCTGTATTCTATATGTGATGCACACATGGCGGTCGGACCTCTCTGTGTTCTATATGTGGGGCACACATGGCGGTCGGACCTCTCTGTGTTCTATATGTGGTGCACACATGGCGGTCGGACCTCTCTGTATTCTATATGTGGTGCACACATGGCGGTCGGACCTCTCTGTATTCTATATGTTGTGCACACATGGTGGTCGGACCCCTCTGTACTCTATATGTGGTGCACACATGGCGGTCGGACCCCTCTGTACTCTATATGTGGTGCACATATGGCGGTCGGACCCCTCTGTATTCTATATATGGTGCACACATGGCGGTCGGACCTCTCTGTATTCTATATGTTGTGCACACATGGTGGTCGGACCCCTCTGTACTCTATATGTGGTGCACACATGGCGGTCGGACCCCTCTGTACTCTATATGTGGTGCACACATGGCGGTCGGACACCTCTGTATTCTATATGGGGTGCACACATGGCGGTCGGACCCCTCTGTACTCTATATGTGGTGCACACATGGCGGTCGGACCTCTCTGTATTCTATATATGGTGCACACATGGCGGTCGGACCTCTCTGTATTCTATATGTGGTGCACACATGGCGGTCGGACCTGTCTGTATTCTATATGTGGTGCACACATGGCGGTCGGACCCCTCTGTATTCTATATGTGGTGCACACATGGTGGTCGGACCCCTCTGTACTCTATATGTGGTGCACACATGGTGGTCGGACCCCTCTGTACTCTATATGTGGTGCACACATGGCGGTCGGACCTCTCTGTACTCTATATGTGGTGCACACCCTGGTCCTGCCCGCCCTCCCTGTTCCTGAGCTCCCCTTCCTGGTCCTGCGCGCCCTCTATGGTCCGGTCTGAGGCTGGTGTCGGGGTCTGAGGCTGGTGTCGGGGTCTGAGGCTGGTGTCGGGGTCTGAGGCTGGTGTCGGGGTCTGAGGCTGGTGTCGGGGTCTGAGGCTGGTGTCGGGGTCTGAGGCTGGTGTCGGGGTCTGAGGCTGGTGTCACGGTCTGAGGCTGGTGTCGGGGTCTGAGGCTGGTGTCGGGGTCTGAGGCTGGTGTCGGGGTCTGAGGCTGGTGTCGGGGTCTGAGGCTGGTGTCGGGGTCTGAGGCTGGTGTCGGGGTCTGAGGCTGGTGTCGGGGTCTGAGGCTGGTGTCGGGGTCTGAGGCTGGTGTCGGGGTCTGAGGCTGGTGTCGGGGTCTGAGGCTGTTGTCGGGGTCTGAGGCTGGTGTCACGGTCTGAGGCTGGTGTCACGGTCTGAGGCTGGTGTCGGGGTCTGAGGCTGGTGTCGGGGTCTGAGGCTGGTGTCGGGGTCTGAGGCTGGTGTCGGGGTCTGAGGCTGGTGTCGGGGTCTGAGGCTGGTGTCGGGGTCTGAGGCTGGTGTCGGGGTCTGAGGCTGGTGTCGGGGTCTGAGGCTGGTGTCGGGGTCTGAGGCTGGTGTCGGGGTCTGAGGCTGGTGTCTCTGAAGTGATGTGGAGATGGCCCTGTAGTCCTCTTCTCACCCCCCTGGTCCATCACATCACCTGATCACACTGTATTTTTCTGCTTTGTGGCTTTTTATAGTTGATTTTTATATTCCAAGACAAAACTCAAAAAAAAAATAAATGTAAAAAAAACTAAATATAAGCTATAATGTCCAAGTATGAAGGCAAAACCGTGGGGGGAGTTCTGCTCCGGAGGCTGATGGCTGCACTTATAAATATTCCGGGGGCTCCAGGGACCGACAATGGGATGCAAATGCCACTTATCTCTTATAACTGTAAATACTGAAGGGGGCAACAGATCACATGTAGGGGCTCCTGGGGGTGGGGGTCAGATCACATGATAGAAAGGGCTCCTGGTGGCTCTTTGGGGTCCCATTCTGGTAGGGGGGCCTGGATGGAGGTGGCACCTTCCTGATCTAGGATCTGTCTCTATTTTTTGGGTCCTTCTTATAGACTCTTGGATGTTTGTGTCTCCGGGGGCCCCA
Organism: Hyla sarda; assembly: GCF_029499605.1. Classification (NCBI taxonomy): domain Eukaryota; kingdom Metazoa; phylum Chordata; class Amphibia; order Anura; family Hylidae; genus Hyla; species Hyla sarda. Next base: position 340,071 of record NW_026609218.1, read on the forward strand.
TAAGTTGTGCAGCTGCGTCAGGGTCCTTTCCCTCTGTTTGCTGTTGGGGGTCACATGATGCAGCCTCCTCCATCATTCGGTCCTTGTATCTCCGGAAGAAACCGCACTAATGTATGATAAGAGAAAAAACATCATCATACACCGCGCCGTCATCTTATACGGTGGCGCCATACATCGTACACTGCGCCGTCATCCGACACATACACCGCGCCGTAATCCGACACTTCATACACGGCGCCATCATCCGACACATCGTACACTGCGCCGTCATCCAATACGTCATACACCGCACCGTCATCCAACACGTCACACACCGCGCCGTCATTCTACACTTCATACATGGCGCCATTATCCGACACATCGTACACTGCGCCGTCATCCAATACGTCATACACCGCACCGTCATCCAACACGTCACACACCGCGCCGTCATTCTACACTTCATACATGGCGCCATTATCCGACACATCGTACACCGCATTGTCATCCGACACTTCATACACCACCATCAGACACATCATACACCGCACTGTTATACAATACATTGTACACCGCGCTGCCAGCTAATGCCTTATATTCCAGTATACGGGGGTACAATGTGTAATGCACACGTGGTATTAGGAACAGCTCTCCCACTTGCCCGTACTGCTCCCCGGAAGAGACCGGACCTCTGTCTCATATACTAAAGGCAAGAAGTAGACCAGCGCAGTCTCGATCCAATACATATCTTTTATTCAGCCGACATGGTAAACGCTGGACATTGTCTACTTCTTGCCTACAATGTGTAACGTCTTTTATTCTAGAACAGTCTATCTTACATTGGTCCTTATGGTTGTTGTATCACGTATGTACTGTGTCCGGTCACTTACCATATACAGCAGGATGGAGATGACTATCATCAGAATCACCCCGACACCCGTCCCCACCGCAATGTAGGCCCTGTGTTCTGGGATCACCAGGAGCTCTACTTGTGTCACCACCTGGAGAAAACAAGATGTCACTGGGGTCACTCAGATATGGCGGAGATCACGGCCCCCTCTGTATATGGCGTAGATCACGGCCCCCTCTGTATATGGCGGAGATCACGGTCCCCTCTGTATATGGCGGAGATCACGGTCCCCTCTGTATATGGCTGAGATCAGGGCACCCTCTGTATATGGCGGAGATCAGGGCACCCTCTGTATATGGCGGAGATCATGGTCCCCTCTTTATATGGCAAAGATCAGGGCCCCCTCTTTATATGGGGGAGATCAGGGCCCCCTCTTTATATGGCGGAGATCACGGCCCCCTCTGTATATGGCGGAGATCACGGCCCCCTCTGTATATGGCTGAGATCACGGTCCCCTCTGTATATGGCGGAGATCAGGGCACCCTCTGTATATGGCGGAGATCATGGTCCCCTCTTTATATGGCAGAGATCAGGGCCCCCTCTTTATATGGGGGAGATCAGGGCCCCCTCTGTATTTGGAAGAGATCACGGCCCCCTCTGTTTATGATGGAGAAGATAGAGATACAAGAATTACCTGCGCTGTATGATATTTCCCGTCACTGTGATATTTGAGCTGATTGTACCGGATCATCACTTCACTGCGCACGGTCACCAAACCATGGACCTGGAGAAGACAAGACAGGCGGTGGGTACATGTGATGGAGAAGACAGGCGGTGGGTACACGTGATGGAGAAGACAGGCGGTGGGTACATGTGATGGAGAAGACAGGCGGTGGGTACATGTGATGGAGAAGACAGGCGGTGGGTACACGTGATGGAGAAGACAGGCGGTGGGTACATGTGATGGAGAAGACAGGCGGTGGGTACACGTGATGGAGAAGAAAGGCGGTGGGTACACGTGATGGGGAAGACAGGCGGTGGGTACACGTGATGGGGAAGGCAGGCGGTGGGTACACGTGATGGAGAAGGCAGGCGGTGATACACGTGATGGAGAAGACAGGCGGTGGGTACACGTGATGGGGAAGACAGGCGGTGGGTACACGTGATGGAGAAGGCAGGCGGTGGTACACGTGATGGAGAAGACAGGCTGTGGTACACGTGATGGAGAAGACAGGCGGTGGTACACGTGATGGAGAAGACAGGCGGTGGCACACGTGATGGAGAAGACAAGTGGTGGTACATGATGGGTGCGTACCAAATATTACACCAAGATGGAGGAATAGAGATCTTCATAAGGAATATGTATGACTCATGATGAAGAACTTGTATGAAGAAGATGTATGACTCCTGATGAACATGCATGAAGATGTATGACTCATGATGAAGAACATGTATGACTCATGATGAAGAACATGTATGACTCATGATGAAGAACTTGTATGAAGAAGATGTATGACTCCTGATGAACATGCATGAAGATGTATGACTCATGATGAAGAACATGTATGAAGAAGATGTATGACTCATGAAGATGTAGGACTCATGATGAAGAACATGTATGACTCCTGATCACGGTGTCATATTACCTTCCATGCGTTCCTTGGCTTCACCAATCCACTGATATTTATGGACATTTCACCAGATTCCTCCATTCTACATTGCCACGTCTGTGAATCACATCACAATGATCAGATTACTGCAATATTCACTGACATAATCAAACCACGAAATCCCCACCATGTGACATCACTGCCCTGTGTCATCCCCTCAGTGACATCACTACCCTGTGACATTGTCGCCTCAGTGACATCACTACCCTGTGACATCATCCCATCAGTGACATCACTATCTTGTGACATTGTCGCCTCAGTGATATTATCCTCTCAGTGACATCATCTTGTTTTGGTGTTTTTCCCCAAACATTTTGTGGCATTTTTTCTTGTTATTTTTAGGCTACAGAAAAGCGGAGAAAAATTTGTGTCTGTTGGAAACCTTAGAGTGTTATCCCTATAATTTGTGCATCAGGTTTTGGTCCGGGGCTATAGCAGGGACATTGCAGGGGCGGTGAGGTTGGGTGTGTCTGGTTTTCCAGTACCTTCTTGTCTCTTTGGTATAGTTTAGTCCGGGGCTACAGCAGGGACATTGCAGGGGCGGTGAGGTTGGGTGTGTCTGGTTTTCCAGTACCTTCTTGTCTCTTTGGTATAGTTTAGTCCGAGGCTACAGCAGGGACATTGCAGGGGCGGTGAGGTTGGGTGTGTCTGGTTTTCCAGTACCTTCTTGTCTCTTTGGTATAGTTTAGTCCGGGGCTACAGCAGGGACATTGCAGGGGCAGTGAGGTTTAGTGTCTGTTTTTTCAGGGTCTTAGTGCCTTCTTGTCTCTTTAGTATCGTTTAGTCCGGAGCTAAAGCAGGAACATTGCAGGGATGGTGAGATTTAGTTTGTCTGGTTTTTCAGGGTCTTAGTGCTTTCTTGTCTCTTTAGTATAGTTTAGTCCGGGGCTATAGCAGGGACATTCCAGGGGTGGTGAGGCTCAGTTTGTCTAGTTTTTCAGGGCCTTAGTGGCTTCTTGTCTCTTTAGTATAGTTTAGTCCAGGGACATTGCAGGGGCAGTGAGGTTTGGTGTTGTTAGGGACCGACCGGGGGACAGGTAGAGTGAGCCCTAAAATGACCCTAAAACCGCTCTCCCTGCCTACTTGCCCACTCATCCTAAATGGTGAGTCGACAACTGGGCGCCAGTCCCTCCCTGGACTAAAGTGCTGGGGCCTAATAAAAACACACACTAATAAATAGTCGGTCACAAACCAGAAACATAACAGGAACATACAACTCTATGATATATAAGTTCCGAGGACACAGAACAGTGAGAAGCACAGAGGACACTAAAGATTGTCGGACATGAACCGGGGGCGCAGTGGCCGTGAACAGAGGAGTCTATAGATCTGTGGTCATGATCAGGGGTCACTAGAGATAAGCAGACATGTACAAAACTCAAGAGATCAGAATACAAGAACTAATAACAAATAGAGTTCAAAACACCAGACCGGAAAATGGATAAGTCAACAGACTTCAGGAACAGACAGGAATATAGCATAATCACCCAGAACATCCAATAGACTCCAAGTCCATGGACCAGAAACAGGGATCTATAGCTAAACAGGAATTATCGCAATCCCCCAGATACCTCCAGTAGAAACAGGAATGTCTTGATACTAGAACGCGATCTCCCAGAGTCCACCTTAGAGCATGGAGATATCTTGTACTAATTATTAATTCCCCGGATTCTCCATGGACAGGTAACAGGGATATCTAGATATACCGGATATAATTATAGAATACTGTTCACACTGCACACAAGACAGGAAACCGCAATCCCTCAGGAACGTCCAGTAGAATCCAAGTCCCTATGGACCAGAAACAGGGATGTCAGATAGGACACTGGACACACAAACTGGACACTCAACTCCACTATTATTAGCCATTAATAATAAATCCAAATAGACTACTGACCAGCAGCACACACACCGCAGTATGGTCAGGATGCTGGCCCAGTAGGAAAACAGAAATATAAAACACAGTACTTCACATTAACGGATACAAGAGCAAACACGGTGAACAGACACGTAACAGTAGGATAATAAATCCTAAAACCGACTCTAAAAACACAGCTTAAAATCTACTAAAAGCATGCCAAATAACATAGCTAAAACCAGAAAATACAAAGGTGCATGCTTAAACATATATAGTAGATAAAAGCACAAAACAAACAGAGTTTCACCCCAATGTCCAACATGTTAGCAAGTCAGGGTATAATGATGTAAGATGTCAATTACCAGCAACCAGAGACTATACTGGGCTGACTATAAATAGACACACCCGAAAGGCTATTGGCTAACAGAGGCCTGGGCTGAAAAGGCCAGAAACATTTAACCATTCCCTGGCCAGGAAACCTAAAACTGTTCACACACCCAATGCAATAGCTGTGTGTGTGTGAACACAGACCAATACAGACATGACAGGTGTGTCTGTTTTTTCAGGGCCTTAGTGCCTTGTCTCTTTAGTATAGTTTAGTCTGGGGCTATGGCAGGGACATTGCAGGGGTGGTGAGGTTGGGCATGTCTGGTTTTTCAGGGCCTTAGAGCCTTCTTGTCTCTTTAATATAGTTTAGTCAGGGGCTATAGCAGGGACATAGCAGGGGTGGTGAGGTTGGGTGTGTCTGGTTTTTCAGGGCCTTAGAGCCTTCTTGTCTCTTTAGTATAGTTTAGTCAGGGGCTATAGCAGGGACATAGCAGGGGTGGTGAGGTTGGGTGTGTCTGGTTTTTCAGGGCCTTAGAGCCTTCTTGTCTCTTTAATATAGTTTAGTTGGGCTATAGCAGGGACATTGCAGGGGTGGTGAGGTTGGGCATGTCTGGTTTTTCAAAGCCTTAGTGCCTTCTTGTCTCTTTAGTATAGTTTAGTATTGGGCAATAGCAGGGACATAGCAGGAGTGGTGAGGTTGGGTGTGTCTGGTTTTTCAGGGCCTTAGTGCCTTCTTGTCTCTTTAATATAGTTTAGTCCAGGGCTATAGCAGGGACATTGCAGGGACAGTGAGGTTGGGTGTGTCTGGTTTTTCAGGGTCTTCATGCCTTATTGTCTCTTTAGTATAGTTTAGTCCGGGCTATGGCAGGGACATTGCAGGGGCAGTGAGGTTGGGCGTGTCTGGTTTTTCAGGGTCTTCATGCCTTCTTGTCTCTTTAGTATAGTGTAGTCCGGGCTATGGCAGGGACATTGCAGGGGCAGTGAGGTTGGGTGTGTCTGGTTTTTCAGGGTCTTCATGCCTTCTTGTCCCTTTAGTATAGTTTAGTCCGGGGCTATGGCAGGGACATTGCAGGGGCAGTGAGGTTGAGCGTGTCTGGTTTTTCAGGGTCTTCATGCCTTCTTGTTCCTTTAGTATAGTTTAGTCCGGGGCTATGGCAGGGACATTGCAGGGGCAGTGAGGTTGGGTGTGTCTGGTTTTTCAGGGTCTTCATGCCTTCTTGTCCCTTTAGTATAGTTTAGTCCGGGGCTATGGCAGGGACATTGCAGGGGCAGTGAGGTTGGGCGTGTCTGGTTTTTCAGGGTCTTCATGCCTTCTTGTCCCTTTAGTATAGTTTAGTCTGGGGCTATGGCAGGGACATTGCAGGGGCAGTGAGGTTGGGTGTGTCTGGTTTTTCAGGGTCTTCATGCCTTCTTGTCCCTTTAGTATAGTTTAGTCCGGGGCTATGGCAGGGACATTGCAGGGGCAGTGAGGTTGGGCGTGTCTGGTTTTTCAGGGTCTTCATGCCTTCTCGTCTCTTTAGTATAGTTTAGTCCAGGGCTATGGCAGGGACATTACAAGGGCAGTGAGGTTTGGTTAGCCCAGTGTTAGGGGAAGATAACAGAAGGTAGTTGGGGCCTTTCTTTGTTTTGGTTCTGTCATTCCCTTTCCCCCTTGGCTGCCATCTTTATCATCCACTTCATCATCTTATTCTTGTTACCTTCTGATGTGTGATTGTTCCAGGGGGTGAGTATTGGAGTCCACAGCTAAGAGGTGAAGTCTAGTACTGCCATCTAGCGACCAGTAGGCCATGTTCCACCCTCTTACATCTTCATCCTATGACATTTCCCATGTTCTCACTTTATTGCAGTGACCTTATGCCCGTCTGCCCATCTATGGCTGTAGAATATAACCAGAAAGCTGATCTTGTCTAATGTATCACATAGTTTTTACACTCCTATGGAGGGGGATGTGCATAAGTTAATGCTTCTATACTGCCCCACCGGTGGAAATGTTTAAGGATGGGGGTTTGGGTCACATGACCTTCCTTCAGACAGAGTTCTGCCAGAAGCCACTTGAATGAGGGAGAAGTCTTCTAGATCCATCTCTCCCCGGTCTAGTCTATCTTGGGCTAGGCAGGACACAACTGCACACAAGCCAATGTGAGGCGGAGTCTCAGCCATATTACATCCTCAAGATCATCACATGTTACTATGACATCACCGTCCCAGGTCACCAGCACATGATGACATCACAGCCTTACCTTGTTCCTCATGGTTTCCATTCTTTCACTAAGAATGGCAGAAGAGTCGTTGAGTTCAAGGCATCTAACGTTAGAGTTCTGCAAAGGAATAAAGGTAACACGCTACACTAGTGCCAAACCCATGACTGCTGCAGCACAGTGAAGACTATACCACAACTACCCTGGTGAACACTATATCACCCTTACCTGAGAGGAAGAGATAATAAAGTCCCAGCTCACACCTTCAATCCACGCCTCATACGAAGACACAGAAACACTGAGGTTTATGGGGACATCATAGAGGCCTAAGTTCTGAATCTGAAATAATACAGGGAGCAATGATCACGACACATGGAGATATAAGGGCCACTACTGACCATGACACATGGAGAAGATGAGGGACACTACTGACCATGACACATGGAGAAGATGAGGGCCACTAATGACCACGACACATGGAGAAGATGAGGGACACTACTGACCAAGACACACGGAGAAGATGAGGGACACTACTGACCACGACACATGGAGATGAGGGACACTACTGACCACAACACATGGAGAAGATGAGGGACACTACTGACCACAACACATGGAGGAGATGCGGGAGACCACTGACAACAACACATGGAGGAGATGAGGGAGACCACTGACCACAACACATGGAGGAGATGCCGGAGACCACTGACAACAACACATGGAGGAGATGAGGGAGACCACTGACAACAACACATGGAGGAGATGAGGGAGACCACTGACAACAACACATGGAGGAGATGAGGGAGACCACTGACCACAACACATGGAGGAGATGAGGGAGACCACTGACCACAACACATGGAGGAGATGAGGGAGACCACTGACCACAACACATGGAGGAGATGAGGGAGACTACTCACCACAATACATGGAGAAGATGAGAGAGACCACTGACCACAACACATGGAGGAGATGCCGGAGACCACTGACAACAACACATGGAGGAGATGAGGGAGACCACTGACCACAACACATGGAGGAGATGAGGGAGACCACTGACAACAACACATGGAGGAGATGAGAGAGACCACTGACCACAACACATGGAGGAGATGAGGGAGACCACTGACCACAACACATGGAGGAGATGAGGGAGACCACTGACCACAACACATGGAGGAGATGAGGGAGACCACTGACCACAACACATGGAGGAGATGGGGGAGACCACTGACCACAACACACGGAGGAGATGGGGGAGACCACTGACCATAACACATGGAGGAGATGGGGAGACCACTGACCACAACACATGGAGATGAGGGAGACCACTGACCACAACACATGGAGGAGATGAGGGAGACTACTCACCACAATACATGGAGAAGATGCGGGAGACCACTGACCACAACACATGGAGGAGATGAGGGAGACCACTGACCACAACACATGGAGATGAGGGAGACCACTGACCACAAGACATGGAGGAAATGAGGGAGACCACTGACCACAACACATGGAGGAGATGGGGGAGACCACTGACCACAACACATGGAGATGAGGGAGACCACTGACCACAACACATGGAGGAGATGGGGGAGACCACTGACCACAAGACATGGAGGAAATGAGGGAGACCACTGACCACAACACATGGAGGAGATGGGGGACACTACTGATCACAACACATGGAGGAGATGAGGGAGACCACTGACCACAACACATGGAGGAGATGGGGGAGACTACTGACCACAACACATGGAGGAGATGGGGGAGACTACTGACCACAACACATGCAGGAGATGAGGGAGACCACTGACCACAACTCATGGAGGAGATGAGGGAGACTACTGACCACAACACATGGAGGAGATGGGGGAGACCACTGACCATAACACATGGAGGAGATGGGGGAGACCACTAACCACAACACATGGAGGAGATGAGGGAGACCACTGACCAAGACACATGGAGGAGATGGGGAGACCACTGACCACAACACATGGAGGAGATGAGGGAGACCACTGACCACAATACATGGAGAAGATGCGGGAGACCACTGACCACAACACATGGAGGAGATGAGGGAGACCACTGACCACAACACATGGAGGAGATGGGGGACACTACTGACCACAACACATGGAGGAGATGAGGGAGACTACTGACCAAAACACATGGAGGAGATGGGGGACACTACTGACCACAACACATGGAGGAGATGAGGGAGACCACTGACCACAACAAATGGAGGAGATGGGGGAGACCAATGACCAAGACACATGGAGATGGGGGAGAACACTGACCACAACACATGGAGGAGATGGTGGACACTACTGACCACGACACATGGAGGAGATGAAGGACACTACTGACCACGACACATGGAGGAGATGAGGGAGACCACTGACCACGACACATGGAGGAGATGAGGGACACTACTGACCACAACACATGGAGGAGATAAGGGAGACCACTGACCACAACACATGGAGGAGATGGGGGAGACCACTGACACAACACATGGAGGAGATGAGGGAGAACACTGACCACAACACATGGAGGAGATGAAGGAGACTACTGACCACAACACATGGAGGAGATGAGGGACACTACTGACCACAACACATGGAGGAGATGAGGGAGACCACTGACCACAGCACATAGAGGAGATGGGGGAGACCACTGACCACAACACATGGACGAGATGAGGGAGACCACTGACCACAACACATGGAGGAGATGGGGGACACTACTGACCACAACACATGGAGGAGATGAGGGAGACTACTGACCACAACACATGGAGGAGATGAGAGAGACCACTGACCACAACACATGGAGGAGATGAGGGAGACCACTGACCACAACACATGGAGGAGATGAGGGAGACCACTGACCACAACACATGGAGGAGATGAGGGAGACCACTGACCACAACACATGGAGGAGATGGGGGAGACCACTGACCACAACACACGGAGGAGATGGGGGAGACCACTGACCACAACACATGGAGATGAGGGAGACCACTGACCACAACACATGGAGGAGATGGGGGAGACCACTGACCACAAGACATGGAGGAAATGAGGGAGACCACTGACCACAACACATGGAGGAGATGGGGGACACTACTGATCACAACACATGGAGGAGATGAGGGAGACCACTGACCACAACACATGGAGGAGATGGGGGAGACTACTGACCACAACACATGGAGGAGATGGGGGAGACTACTGACCACAACACATGCAGGAGATGAGGGAGACCACTGACCACAACTCATGGAGGAGATGAGGGAGACTACTGACCACAACACATGGAGGAGATGGGGGAGACCACTGACCATAACACATGGAGGAGATGGGGGAGACCACTAACCACAACACATGGAGGAGATGAGGGAGACCACTGACCAAGACACATGGAGGAGATGGGGAGACCACTGACCACAACACATGGAGGAGATGAGGGAGACCACTGACCACAATACATGGAGAAGATGCGGGAGACCACTGACCACAACACATGGAGGAGATGAGGGAGACCACTGACCACAACACATGGAGGAGATGGGGGACACTACTGACCACAACACATGGAGGAGATGAGGGAGACTACTGACCACAACACATGGAGGAGATGGGGGACACTACTGACCACAACACATGGAGGAGATGAGGGAGACCACTGACCACAACAAATGGAGGAGATGGGGGAGACCAATGACCAAGACACATGGAGATGGGGGAGAACACTGACCACAACACATGGAGGAGATGGTGGACACTACTGACCACGACACATGGAGGAGATGAAGGACACTACTGACCACGACACATGGAGGAGATGAGGGAGACCACTGACCACGACACATGGAGGAGATGAGGGACACTACTGACCACAACACATGGAGGAGATAAGGGAGACCACTGACCACAACACATGGAGGAGATGGGGGAGACCACTGACACAACACATGGAGGAGATGAGGGAGAACACTGACCACAACACATGGAGGAGATGAAGGAGACTACTGACCACAACACATGGAGGAGATGAGGGACACTACTGACCACAACACATGGAGGAGATGAGGGAGACCACTGACCACAGCACATAGAGGAGATGGGGGAGACCACTGACCACAACACATGGAGGAGATGAGGGAGACCACTGACCACAACACATGGAGGAGATGGGGGACACTACTGACCACAACACATGGAGGAGATGAGGGAGACTACTGACCACAACACATGGAGGAGATGGGGGACACTACTGACCACAACACATGGAGGAGATGAGGGAGACCACTGACCACAACAAATGGAGGAGATGGGGGAGACCAATGACCAAGACACATGGAGATGGGGGAGAACACTGACCACAACACATGGAGGAGATGGTGGACACTACTGACCACGACACATGGAGGAGATGAAGGACACTACTGACCACGACACATGGAGGAGATGAGGGAGACCACTGACCACAACACATGGAGGAGATGAGGGACACTACTGACCACAACACATGGAGGAGATGAGGGAGAACACTGACCACAACACATGGAGGAGATGAAGGACACTACTGACCACAACACATGGAGGAGATGAGGGACACTACTGACCACAACACATGGAGGAGATGAGGGAGACCACTGACCACAGCACATAGAGGAGATGGGGGAGACCACTGACCACAACACATGGAGGAGATGAGGGAGACCACTGACCACAACACATGGAGGAGATGGGGGACACTACTGACCACAACACATGGAGAAGATGAGGGAGACCACTGACCACAACAAATGGAGGAGATGGGGGAGACCAATGACCAAGACACATGGAGATGAGGGAGACAACTGACCACAACACACGGAGGAGATGGGGGAGACTACTGACCACAACACATTGAGATGGGGGACACTACTGACCACCACACATGGAGGAGATGAGGGAGACCACTGACCACAACACATGGAGGTGATGAGGGACACTACTGACCACAACACATGGAGGAGATGAGGGATACCAATGACAACAACACATGGAGGAGATGAGGGAGACCACTGACCACAACACATGGAGGTGATGAGGGACACTACTGACCACAACACATGGAGGAGATGAGGGATACCAATGACAACAACACATGGAGGAGATGGGGGAGACCACTGACCACAACACATGGAGGAGATGAGAGAGACCACTGACCACAACACATGGAGGAGATGGGGGAGACCACTGACCACAACACATGGAGGAGATGGGGGAGACCACTGACCATAACACATGGAGGAGATGGGGGAGACCACTGACCACAACACATGGAGGAGATGAGGGAGACCACTGACCACAACACATGGAGGAGATGGGGGACACTACTGACCACAACACATGGAGGAGATGAGGGAGACCACTGACCACAACAAATGGAGGAGATGGGGGAGACCAATGACCAAGACACATGGAGATGAGGGAGACCACTGACCACAACACACGGAGGAGATGGGGAGACCACTGACCACAAGACATGGAGGAGATGAGGGAGACCACTGACCACAACACATGGAGGAGATGAGGGAGACCACTGACCACAACACATGGAGGAGATGGGGGAGACCACTGAACACAACACACGGAGGAGATGGGGGAGACTACTGACCACAACACATGGAGGAAATGACGGAGACCACTGACCACAACACATGGAGGAAATGAGGGAGACCACTGACCACAACACATGGAGGAGATGGGGGAGACCACTGACCACAACACACTGAGGAGATGGGGGAGACTACTGACCACAACACATGGAGAGGGAGACCACTGACCGCAACACGTGGAGGAGATGGGGGAGACCACTGATCACAACACATGGAGGAGATGGGGGACACTACTGACCACAACACATGGAGGAGATGAGGGAGACCAATGACCAAGACACATGGAGACGAGGGAGACCACTGACCACAACACACGGAGGAGATGGGGAGACCACTGACCACAAGACATGGAGGAGATGAGGGAGACCACTGACCACAACACATGGAGGAGATGAGGGAGACCACTGACCACAACACATGGAGGAGATGGGGGAGACCACTGAACACAACACATGGAGGAGATGGGGGAGACTACTGACCACAACACATGGAGATGAGGGAGACCACTGACCACAACACATGGAGGAAATGAGGGAGACCACTGACCACAACACATGGGGGAGATGGGGGAGACTACTGACCACAACACATGGAGAGGGAGACCACTGACCGCAACACGTGGAGGAGATGGGGGAGACCACTGACCACAACACATGGAGGAGATGAGGGACACTACTGACCATAACACATGGAGGAGATGGGGGAGACCACTGACCACAACACATGGAGGAGATGAGGGAGACCACTGACCACAACACATCGAGGAGATGGGGGAGACCACTGACCACAACATATGGAGGAGATGAGGGAGACCACTGACCACAACACACGGAGGAGATGGGGGAGACCATTGACCACAACACATGGAGGAGATGGGGGAGACCACTGACCATAACACATGGAGGAGATGGGGGAGACCACTGACCACAACACATGGAGGAGATGGGGGAGACTACTGACCACAACATATGGAGATGAGGGAGACCACTGACCACAACACATGGAGATGAGGGAGACCACTGACCACAACACATGGAGGAGATGAGGGAGACCACTGACCGCAACACATGGAGGAGATGGGGGAGACCACTGAACACAACACATGGAGGAGATGGGGGAGACTACTGACCACAACACATGGAGATGAGGGAGACCACTGACCACAACACATGGAGGAAATGAGGGAGACCACTGACCACAACACACTGAGGAGATGGGGGAGACTACTGACCACAACACATGGAGAGGGAGACCACTGACCGCAACACGTGGAGGAGATGGGGGAGACCACTGACCACAAAACATGGAGGAGATGAGGGACACTACTGACCATAACACATGGAGGAGATGGGGGAGACCACTGACCACAACACATGGAGGAGATGAGGGAGACCACTGACCACAACACATGGAGGAGATGGGGGAGACCACTGACCACAACACATGGAGGAGATGAGGGAGACCACTGACCACAACACATGGAGGAGATGAGGGAGACCACTGACCACAACACATCGAGGAGATGGGGGAGACCACTGACCACAACATATGGAGGAGATGAGGGAGACCACTGACCACAACACACGGAGGAGATGGGGGAGACTACTGATCACAACACATGGAGGAGATGAGGGAGACCACTGACCACAACACATCGAAGAGATGGGGGAGACCACTGACCACAACACATGGAGGAGATGAGGGAGACCACTGACCACAACACATGGAGGAGATGGGGGAGACTACTGACCACAACATATGGAGATGAGGGAGACCACTGACCACAACACATGGAGATGAGGGAGACCACTGACCACAACACATGGAGGAGATGAGGGAGACCACTGACCACAACACATGGAGGAGATGAGGGAGACCACTGACCACAACACATGGAGGAGATGGGGGAGACCACTGACCACAACACATGGAGGAGATGGGGGAGACCACTGACCACAACACATGGAGGAGATGAGGGAGACCACTGACCACAACACATGGAGGAGATGGGGGAGACCACTGACCACAACACATGGAGGAGATGGGGGAGACCACTGACCAAGACACACGGAGGAGATGGGGGAGACCACTGACCAAGACACACAGAGGAGATGGGGGAGACCACTGACAAGACACACGGAGGAGATGGGGGAGACCACTGACCACAACACACGGAGGAGGTGGGGGAGACCACTGACCACAACACATGGAGGAGATGGGGGAGACCACTGACCACAACACATGGAGGAGATGGGGGAGACTACTGACCACAACACATGGAGATGAGGGAGACCACTGACCACAACACATGGAGGAGATGAGGGAGACCACTGACCACAACACATGGAGGAGATGGGGGAGACCACTGACCACAACACATGGAGGAGATGGGGGAGACCACTGACCACAACACATGGAGGAGATGGGGGAGACCACTGACCACAACACATGGAGGAGATGGGGGAGACCACTGACCACAACACATGGAGATGAGGGAGACCACTGGGGGGGCTGTGTATTTAGAGGGGGGGCTGTGTATATAGAGGGGGGCTGTGTATATATATAGAGGGGGGGCTGTGTATATAGAGGGGGGCTGTGTATATAGAGGGGGGCGTTGTATATAGAGGGGGGGCTGTGTATATAGAGGGGGGGCTGTGTATATAGAGGGGGGCTGTGTATATAGGGGGGGGGGCTGTGTATATAGAGGAGGGGGGAGCTGTGTATATAGAGGGGGGGCTGTGTATATAGAGGGGGGCTGTGTATATAGAGGGGGCTGTGTATATAGAGGGGGGGCTGTGTATATAGAGGGGGGCTGTGTATATAGAGGGGGGCTGTGTATATAGAGGGGGGGCTGTGTATATAGAGGGGGGGCTGTGTATATAGAGGGGGGCTGTGTATATAGAAGGGGGGCTGTGTATATAGAGGGGGGCTGTGCATATAGTGGGGGGGCTGTGTATATAGAGGGGGGGGGGCTGTGTATATAGAGGGGGGCGTTGTATATAGAGGGGGGCTGTGTATATAGAGGGGGGGCTGTGTATATAGAGGGGGGCTGTGTATATAGAGGGGGGCTGTGTATATAGAGGGGGGCTGTGTATATAGAGGGGGGCTGTGTATATAGAGGGGGGGCTGTGTATATAGAGGGGGGCTGTGCATATAGAGGGGGGGCTGTGCATATAGAGGGGGGCTGTGTATATAGAGGGGGGGCTGTGTATATAGAGGGGGGGCTGTATATATAGAGGGGGGCTGTGCATATAGAGGGGGGCTGTGCATATAGAGGGGGGCTGTGTATATAGAGGGGGGCTGTGTATAGAGGGGGGCTGTGTATATAGAGGGGGGCTGTGTATATAGAGGGGGGGCTGTGTATATAGAGGGGGGCTGTATATATAGAGGGGGGCTGTGTATATAGAGGGGGGCTGTGTATATAGAGGGGGGCTGTGTATACTAATAACCTGCAGCGTCATATGTCTTAGGGGGGCTGTGTATATAGAGGGGGCTGTGTATATAGAGGGGGCTGTGTATATAGAGGGGGGCTGTGTATATAGAGGGGGGCTGTGTATATAGAGGGGGGGCTGTGTATATAGAGGGGGGGCTGTGTATATAGAGGGGGGCTGTATATATAGAGGGGGGCTGTGTATATAGAGGGGGGCTGTGTATATAGAGGGGGGGCTGTGTATATAGAGGGGGGCTGTGTATATAGAGGGGGGCTGTGTATATAGAGGGGGGCTGTGTATATAGAGGGGGGGCTGTATATATAGAGGGGGGCTGTGTATATATAGAGGGGGGCTGTGTATATAGAGGGGGGCTGTGTATATAGAGGGGGGGCTGTGTATATAGAGGGGGGGCTGTGTATATAGAGGGGGGCTGTGTATACTAATAACCTGCAGCGTCCTATGTCTTAGGGGGGATTAAACTGTCAGAGTCACTGGTAGAGAAGGATCTGGGGGACTTGTAGATCACAGACTACAGAATAGCACAATGTCAGGCTGCTGCTTCCAAGGCCGGCAGGATATTGTCATGTATCAAAAGAGGCCTGGACTCCAGGGACAGGGACATAATACTCCCCCTTTATAAAGCATTGGTACAGTCTATAGTGTATAATACTCCCCCTTTATAAAGCATTGGTACAGTCTATAGTGTATAATACTCCCCCTTTATAAAGCATTGGTACAGTCTATAGTGTATAATACTCCCCCTTTATAAAGCATTGGTACAGTCTATAGTGTATAATACTCCCCCTTTATAAAGCATTGGTACAGTCTATAGTGTATAATACTCCCCCTTTATAAATCATTGGTACAGTCTATAGTGTATAATACTCCCCCTTTATAAAGCATTGGTACAGTCTATAGTGTATAATACTCCCCCTTTATAAAGCATTGGTACAGTCTATAGTGTATAATACTCCCCCTTTATAAAGCATTGGTACAGTCTATAGTGTATAATACTCCCCCTTTATAAAGCATTGGTACAGTCTATAGTGTATAATACTCCCCCTTTATAAAGCATTGGTACAGTCTATAGTGTATAATACTCCCCCTTTATAAAGTATTGGTACAGTCTATAGTGTATAATACTCCCCCTTTATAAAGCATTGGTACAGTCTATAGTGTATAATACTCCCCCTTTATAAAGCATTGGTACAGTCTATAGTGTATAATACTCCCCCTTTATAAAGCATTGGTACAGTCTATAGTGTATAATACTCCCCCTTTATAAAGCATTGGTACAGTCTATAGTGTATAATACTCCCCCTTTATAAAGCATTGGTACAGTCTATAGTGTATAATACTCCCCCTTTATAAAGCATCGGTACAGTCTGTAGTATATAATACTCCCCCTTTATAAAGCATTGGTACAGTCTATAGTGTATAATACTCCCCCTTTATAAAGCATTGGTACAGTCTATAGTGTATAATACTCCCCCTTTATAAATCATTGGTACAGTCTATAGTGTATAATACTCCCCCTTTATAAATCATTGGTACAGTCTATAGTGTATAATACTCCCCCTTTATAAAGCATTGGTACAGTCTATAGTGTATAATACTCCCCCTTTATAAAGCATTGGTACGGCCTCACCTGGAATATGCTGTTCAGTTTTGGGCACCTGTCCATAAAAGGGACACTGCGGAGCTGGAAAGGGTGCAGAGACGCGCGACTAAACTAATATGGGGCCTGGAACATCTTAGCTATGAGGAGCGATTAAAGGAGTTACAATTGTTTAGTCTTGAGAAGAGACGTATAAGGGGGGATATGATAAACGTATATAAGTATATAAATGGCCCATACAAAAAATATGGAGAAAAACTGTTCCAGGTTAAACCCCCCCAAAGGACAAGGGGGCACTCCCTCCGTCTGGAGAAGAAAAGGTTTAGTCTAAAGGGGCGACACGCCTTCTTTACCGTGAGGACTGTGAATTTATGGAACGGTCTACCTCAGGAACTGGTCACAGCAGGAACAATTAACAGCTTTAAAACAGGATTAGATACATTCCTGGAACAAAATAACATTAATGCTTATGAAGAAATATAAAATCTCATCCCTTCCCCTTACACCCTGCACTTCATTCCCTGGTTGGACTTGATGGACGTCTGTCTTTTTTCAACCATACTAACTATGTAACTACTAACTATGAGACCACTGACCAAGACACATGGATGAGATGGGGGAGACCACTGACCAAGACACATGGATGAGATGGGGGAGACCACTGACCACAACACATGGAGGAGATGGGGGAGACTACTGACCACAACACATGGAGGAGATGGGGGAGACCACTGACCACAACACATGGAGGAGATGGGGGAGACCACTGACCACAACACATGGAGGAGATGGGGGAGACCACTGACCAAGACACATGGATGAGATGGGGGAGACCACTGACCAAGACAAATGGATGAGATGGGGGAGACCACTGACCAAGACACATGGATGAGATGGGGGAGACCACTGACCAAGACACATGGAGGAGATGGGGGAGACCACTGACCAAGACACATGGATGAAATGGGGGAGACCACTGACCACAACACATGGAGGAGATGGGGGAGACCACTGACCACAACACATGGAGGAGATGGGGGAGACCACTGACCACAACACATGGAGGAGATGGGGGAGACCACTGACCAAGACACATGGATGAGATGGGGGAGACCACTGACCAAGACAAATGGATGAGATGGGGGAGACCACTGACCAAGACACATGGATGAGATGGGGGAGACCACTGACCAAGACACATGGAGGAGATGGGGGAGACCACTGACCAAGACACATGGATGAGATGGGGGAGACCACTGACCAAGACACATGGATGAGATGGGGGAGACCACTGACCACAACACATGGAGGAGATGGGGGAGACCACTGACCACAACACATGGAGGAGATGGGGGAGACCACTGACCACAACACATGGAGGAGATGGGGGAGACCACTGACCACAACACATGGAGGAGATGGGGGAGACCACTGACCACAACACATGGAGGAGATGGGGGAGACCACTGACCACAACACATGGAGGAGATGGGGGAGACCACTGACCACAACACATGGAGGAGATGGGGGAGACCACTGACCAAGACACATGGATGAGATGGGGGAGACCACTGACCAAGACAAATGGATGAGATGGGGGAGACCACTGACCAAGACACATGGATGAGATGGGGGAGACCACTGACCAAGACACATGGAGGAGATGGGGGAGACCACTGACCAAGACACATGGATGAGATGGGGGAGACCACTGACCACAACACATGGAGGAGATGGGGGAGACCACTGACCACAACACATGGAGGAGATGGGGGAGACCACTGACCACAACACATGGAGGAGATGGGGGAGACCACTGACCACAACACATGGAGGAGATGGGGGAGACCACTGACCAAGACACATGGATGAGATGGGGGAGACCACTGACCAAGACAAATGGATGAGATGGGGGAGACCACTGACCAAGACACATGGATGAGATGGGGGAGACCACTGACCAAGACACATGGAGGAGATGGGGGAGACCACTGACCAAGACACATGGATGAGATGGGGGAGACCACTGACCAAGACACATGGATGAGATGGGGGAGACCACTGACCACAACACATGGAGGAGATGGGGGAGACCACTGACCACAACACATGGAGGAGATGGGGGAGACCACTGACCACAACACATGGAGGAGATGGGGGAGACCACTGACCACAACACATGGAGGAGATGGGGGAGACCACTGACCACAACACATGGAGGAGATGGGGGAGACCACTGACCACAACACATGGAGGAGATGGGGGAGACCACTGACCACAACACATGGAGGAGATGGGGGAGACCACTGACCACAACACATGGAGGAGATGAGGGAGACCACTGACCACAACACATGGGGGAGATGGGGGAGACCACTGACCACAACACATGGAGGAGATGGGGGAGACCACTGACCACAACACATGGGGGAGATGGGGGAGACCACTGACCACAACACATGGGGGAGATGGGGGAGACCACTGACCACAACACATGGAGGAGATGGGGGAGACCACAACACGGAGGAGATGGGGGAGACCACTGACCACAACACATGGATGAGATGGGGGAGACCACAACACATGGATGAGATGGGGGAGACCACTGACCACAATACATGGAGGAGATGGAGTCACCTTATATCTGTGAGTGGCTTTTGCGCTCATGTCCGTTTTGGTGATTGGGACGTGTTTTGTTGAGTTTTCCACTCTGTTTTTAAAAGAAAATGTGATTTATTCTAAGATCTGCAGAACATAATACCTGAAGAAACATCAACCACAGAAACCACAACATGACCTTCCTGGTCAGAGACAGGATAGTGACCAGGGACAGGATGGTCACCGGAGACAGAATAGTGACCAGGGACAGGATAGTGACCAGGGACAGGATAGTTACCAGGGACAGGATGGTCACCAGAGACAGGATAGTGACCAGGGACAGGATAGTGACCAGGGACAGGATAGTGACCAGGGACAGGATAATGACCAGGGACAGGATAGTGACCAGGGACAGGATGGTCACCAGAAACAGGATAGTGACCAGGGACAGGATGGTCACCAGAGACAGGATAGTGACCAGGGACAGGATAGTGACCAGGGACAGGATGGTCACCAGAGACAGGATAGTGACCAGGGACAGGATAGTGACCAGGGACAGGATGGTCACCAGATAAAGGATATTGACCAGGGACAGGATGGTCACCAGAGACAGGATAGTGACCAGGGAGAGGACAGTGACCAGGGACAGGATAGGGACCAGGGAGAGGATAGTGACCAGAGACAGGATAGTGACCAGGGACAGGATGGTCACCAGAGACAGGATAGTGACCAGGGACAGGATAGTGATCAGGGACAGGATGGTCACCAGAAACAGGATAGTGACCAGGGACAGGATGGTCACCAGAGACAGGATAGTGACCAGGGACAGGATGGTCACCAGAGACAGGATAGTGACCAGGGACAGGATAGTGACCAGGGACAGGATGGTCACCGGAGACAGGATAGTGACCAGGGACAGGATAGTGACCAGGGACAGGATGGTCACCAGATAAAGGATAGTGACCAGGGACAGGATGGTCACCAGAGACAGGATAGTGACCAGGGAGAGGACAGTGACCAGGGACAGGATAGGGACCAGGGAGAGGATAGTGACCAGAGACAGGATAGTGACCAGGGAGAGGACAGTGACCAGGGACAGGACAGTTATCAGGAAGAGGATAGTGACCAGGGACAGGACAGTGACCAGGGACAGGATAGTGACCAGGGACAGGATAGGGACCAGGGACAGGATAAGGACCAGGGACAGGACAGTGACCAGGGACAGGAAAGTGACCAGGGACAGGATAGTGACCAGGAACAGTATAGTGACCAGGGACAGGATAATGACCAGGGACAGGATAGTGACCAGGGACAGGATAAGGACCAGGAACAGGATAGTGACCAGGGACAGGATAGTGACCAGGGACAGGATAGTGACCAGGGACAGGATAGTGACCAGGGACAGGATAAGGACCAGGAACAGGATAGTGACCAGGGACAGGATAGTGACCAGGGACAGGATAGTGACCAGGGACAGGATAAGGACCAGGAACAGGATAGTGACCAGGGACAGGATAGTGACCAGGGACAGGATAGTGACCAGGGACAGGATAGTGACCAGGGACAGGATAGGGACCAGCGACAGGATTTTTTGTGATATTTCTCACAAGTTGCATCTTAGCTTTTTATTTTTGCTTTTCAACATCCAACACTTCATACTTTGGGGGGAGATATTCAAAAACTCCTGTAATTTCAGTTCCGGCGATATTAATAATTATTTATTTTTTCCTCCGGGAGTTAATTTTCATTGCCAAATTTGGCACCAATTGTTTTTTAGCTGCCACCATATTGTTTTTTTTTTGTGCCAAAATTACCACAGTTGGCGGCAAAATCGGCAATTTTGGTGTCAAATTTTACATCCTGAAAATTCTGCTGTCAGCATCTCATGTAGTATTCCGTAATTACCAGCGCCCAGACATAAAACATTTATAGGGCTTAAATGTGGGTTCAGGCGCAGTGACCAGGAAATATATTTATCTTTTAAATAACATTTGCCAATAATGATTATTTATTTTTCAATAATTGATTAAATAACACCTTCTCCCAAAAAACTAAAGAAAAAAGAAAAAAAACTACAACCATTTCTGTGGTTTCTACACTAGTAAAGAGCTGGGGGGGGAATTTTTGATGTAAAATGGACTCTCACCCAATCTATCCTGTGAAACATGAAATGGATATAGCCACGCCCACTTTTGAAAAGCTGGTGTAAACCTTGGATCATTCTCATGTAAAACACCTTGAATATCTCATGTGAACTCTTTTACGCCAAAATTGTGGTGCGAAACCCAAAAATTTTTATGTGAAGAGTTTTGAATATGACCCCAATGTGTTTACTTGATTACCTCATCCCCTCCTTATCTACTGCCGCTACCCTCTTACTCTTCTCCTTATCTACTGCTGCTACCCTCTTACTCTTCTCCTGATCTGTTATGCTATCCTCTTACTCTTCTCCTGATCTTATATGCTATCCTCTTACTCTTCTCCTGATCTTATATGCTATCCTCTTACTCTTCTCCTGATCTGTTATGCTATCCTCTTACTCTGCTCCTGATCTTATATGCTATCCTCTTACTCTGCTCCTGATCTTATATGCTATCCTCTTACTCTTCTCCTGATCTTATATGCTATCCTCTTACTCTTCTCCTGATCTTATATGCTATCCTCTTACTCTTCTCCTGATCTTATATGCTATCCTCTTACTCTTCTCCGGATCTGTTATGCTACCCTCTTACTCTTCTCCTGATCTGTTATGCTATCCTCTTACTCTGCTCCTGATCTTATATGCTATCCTCTTACTCTTCTCCTGATCTTATATGCTATCCTCTTACTCTTCTCCTGATCTTTTATGCTATCCTCTTACTCTTCTCCTGATCTTATATGCTATCCTCTTACTCTTCTCCTGATCTTATATGCTATCCTCTTACTCTTCTCCTGATCTTATATGCTATCCTCTTACTCTTCTCCTGATCTGTTATGCTATCCTCTTACTCTTCTCCGGATCTGTTATGCTATCCTCTTACTCTTCTCCTGATCTTATATGCTATCCTCTTACTCTTCTCCTGATCTGTTATGCTATCCTCTTACTCTTTTCCTGATCTTATATGCTATCCTCTTACTCTTCTCCTGATCTGTTATGCTATCCTCTTACTCTTCTCCGGATCTGTTATGCTATCCTCTTACTCTTCTCCTGATCTTATATGCTATCCTCTTACTCTTCTCCTGATCTTTTATGCTATCCTCTTACTCTGCTCCTGATCTTATATGCTATCCTCTTACTCTTCTCCTGATCTTATATGCTATCCTCTTACTCTTCTCCTGATCTTTTATGCTATCCTCTTACTCTGCTCCTGATCTTATATGCTATCCTCTTACTATTCTCCTGATCTTATATGCTATCCTCTTACTCTTCTCCTGATCTTATATGCTATCCTCTTACTCTTCTCCTGATCTTTTATGCTATCCTCTTACTCTTCTCCTCATCTTTTATGCTATCCTCTTACTCTTCTCCTGATCTTTTATGCTATCCTCTTACTCTGCTCCTGATCTTATATGCTATCCTCTTACTCTTCTCCTGATCTTATATGCTATCCTCTTACTCTTTTCCTTATCTTTTATGCTATCCTCTTACTCTTCTCCTGATCTTTTATGCTATCCTCTTACTCTTCTCCGGATCTTTTATGCTATCCTCTTACTCTTCTCCGGATCTGTTATGCTATCCTCTTACTCTGCTCCTGATCTTATATGCTATCCTCTTACTCTTCTCCTGATCTTATATGCTATCCTCTTACTCTTCTCCTGATCTGTTATGCTATCCTCTTACTCTGCTCCTGATCTTATATGCTATCCTCTTACTCTGCTCCTGATCTTATATGCTATCCTCTTACTCTTCTCCTGATCTTATATGCTATCCTCTTACTCTTCTCCTGATCTTATATGCTATCCTCTTACTCTTCTCCGGATCTGTTATGCTATCCTCTTACTCTGCTCCTGATCTTATATGCTATCCTCTTACTCTTCTCCTGATCTTATATGCTATCCTCTTACTCTTCTCCTGATCTTTTATGCTATCCTCTTACTCTTCTCCTGATCTTATATGCTATCCTCTTACTCTTCTCCTGATCTGTTATGCTATCCTCTTACTCTTCTCCTGATCTTATATGCTATCCTCTTACTCTTCTCCTGATCTTATATGCTATCCTCTTACTCTTCTCCTGATCTGTTATGCTATCCTCTTACTCTTCTCCGGATCTGTTATGCTATCCTCTTACTCTTCTCCTGATCTTATATGCTATCCTCTTACTCTTCTCCTGATCTTATATGCTATCCTCTTACTCTTCTCCTGATCTTTTATGCTATCCTCTTACTCTTCTCCTCATCTTTTATGCTATCCTCTTACTCTTCTCCTGATCTTTTATGCTATCCTCTTACTCTGCTCCTGATCTTATATGCTATCCTCTTACTCTTCTCCTGATCTTATATGCTATCCTCTTACTCTTTTCCTTATCTTTTATGCTATCCTCTTACTCTTCTCCGGATCTGTTATGCTATCCTCTTACTCTTCTCCGGATCTTTTATGCTATCCTCTTACTCTTCTCCGGATCTTTTATGCTATCCTCTTACTCTTCTCCGGATCTGTTATGCTATCCTCTTACTCTTCTCCTGATCTTATATGCTATCCTCTTACTCTTCTCCTGATCTTTTATGCTATCCTCTTACTCTTCTCCTCATCTTTTATGCTATCCTCTTACTCTTCTCCTGATCTTATATGCTATCCTCTTACTCTTCTCCTGATCTTATATGCTATCCTCTTACTCTTCTCCGGATCTGTTATGCTATCCTCTTACTCTTCTCCTGATCTTTTATGCTATCCTCTTACTCTTCTCCGGATCTGTTATGCTATCCTCTTACTCTTCTCCTGATCTTTTATGCTATCCTCTTACTCTTCTCCTGATCTGTTATGCTATCCTCTTACTCTTCTCCTGATCTGTTATGCTATCCTCTTACTCTTCTCCTGATCTTTTATGCTATCCTCTTACTTTTTTCCTGATCTTTTATGCTACCCTCTTACTCTTCTCCGGATCTGTTATGCTATCCTCTTACTCTGCTCCTGATCTTATATGCTATCCTCTTACTCTTTTCCTGATCTTATATGCTATCCTCTTACTCTTCTCCTGATCTTTTATGCTATCCTCTTACTCTGCTCCTGATCTTATATGCTATCCTCTTACTCTTCTCCTGATCTTATATGCTATCCTCTTACTCTTCTCCGGATCTGTTATGCTATCCTCTTACTCTTCTCCTGATCTTTTATGCTATCCTCTTACTCTTCTCCTGATCTGTTATGCTATCCTCTTACTCTTCTCCTGATCTTTTATGCTATCCTCTTACTCTGCTCCTGATCTTATATGCTATCCTCTTACTCTTCTCCTGATCTTTTATGCTATCCTCTTACTCTTCTCCGGATCTGTTATGCTATCCTCTTACTCTTTTCCTTATCTTTTATGCTATCCTCTTACTCTTTTCCTTATCTTTTATGCTATCCTCTTACTCTTCTCCTTATCTGTTATGCTATCCTCTTACTCTTCTCCTGATCTGTTATGCTATCCTCTTACTCTTCTCCTGATCTTTTATGCTATCCTCTTACTCTTCTCCGGATCTGTTATGCTATCCTCTTACTTTTTTCCTGATCTTTTATGCTACCGTCTTACTCTTCTCCTGATCTTATATGCTATCCTCTTACTCTGCTCCTGATCTTATATGCTATCCTCTTACTCTTCTCCTGATCTTTTATGCTATCCTCTTACTCTTCTCCTGATCTTTTATGCTATCCTCTTACTCTTCTCCGGATCTGTTATGCTATCCTCTTACTCTTTTCCTTATCTTTTATGCTATCCTCTTACTCTTTTCCTTATCTTTTATGCTATCCTCTTACTCTTCTCCTGATCTGTTATGCTATCCTCTTACTCTTCTCCTGATCTGTTATGCTATCCTCTTACTCTTCTCCTGATCTTTTATGCTATCCTCTTACTCTTCTCCGGATCTGTTATGCTATCCTCTTACTTTTTTCCTGATCTTTTATGCTACCGTCTTACTCTTCTCCTGATCTTATATGCTATCCTCTTACTCTGCTCCTGATCTTATATGCTATCCTCTTACTCTTCTCCTGATCTTTTATGCTATCCTCTTACTCTTCTCCTGATCTTTTATGCTATCCTCTTACTCTTCTCCTGATCTTTTATGCTATCCTCTTACTCTTCTCCTGATCTTTTATGCTATCCTCTTACTCTTCTTTTTATTTTTTTACAAATTTACTCCTATTCTCCCTCACTCATCTGTATTCCATCTTGTCTTCTCCTTGTCCACTCTTAATCTCCTCCTGATCTACCCCTAATATACTCCTGATGTCCTCTTTGTCTCCTCCTCTTCTCATCTGCTCCTCATTTCTTCCTATTCTCCTCTTTGTCTCCATGTTATCTTCTCATCTCCTCCTCATCTCATCTCCTCCTCATGTCTTCCTATTCTCCTATTTGTGGTGGCCCAGTACAGGAGGTGTTACCCCGTGCTCCTGCTGTCCTGTCAGGCAGCCTCCTTCAGTGTCCCCCAAGGTCCCTGGACTTGTTTCCCCATTGTAAATATGTTTTACCATGTAAAGTGTTATAAAATGTAATGTTGCTTTAAGAGTTATACCATGTGATATGTCATGTGATTGTTACCCAGGAGGTATCAGTGACCAGGTGATCCCAGGGGTGACCTATGGGCTCCCTGCTAGTCTCCCCATATAAGCCCTGGGTGGGGCTTCTCTCTCTTCTGCTGAGGTCCAGTGCAGTCTTGTCTAGTGTGTGTGTCCAGAGTGTTGGAGACCGCAAAGTCCAGTCCTGCAGCCGCCATCAAGTCAAGTAAGATAAAGTCACAGTTTATGAGTCAAGTCAAGTCAGTCCCTGTCATCTGTCAAGTCAGTGTGGTCTGCATTCAATTGTCCAGTCCTACTACAAGTCTCAGCAAGCCCTTAAGGTCTCTGCGTCACTGGTCACCTCCTTGGGCCCTGGCTGAACTGTATAGACTTTACCATCTGTCTACCCTCAGTAAAGCTACCATTGTCCGTAACTTGGCGTCAGAGTCTTTATTGCCCCCGTGCCTAGTCCAGGATCCAGCGGGATTAACTTCGGGTGGTTATAGACTAAACCGCGCCCTGGCGTCACAAATACAAGGGGTTAATGCCATCTGCCCCTAGGGTAACAAAATCTGCCCTGCAGCACACACCCCGCCACCACATATTTGTCTCCTCATCTCCTCCTCATCTTCTGAACTTCTCCTCCACTCCCTCTTATCTTTTCCTCTTTTTTTCGTCACCTCCTTATTGCCTTTTGTTCTCCTCTGTATCTTCTCCTGATCATTTTTGACCCCCCTTCAATCTCTTCTTGGTCTTCTCCTAATCTCCTCCTAATATCCTTCTGATCTTCTCATCTCTTTCTCATCTACTACCCCTGTCCTCTTCATCACCTCTTTGACTCCTTTTCATATTCTCCTTCTCTCCTTTATGCATCCTCCTTGTCTTCCTCTGATTTCCTTCTTGTCTCCTCCTGTCCTTCTGGCCTGCTGCTGATCTCCTCATCCCCTTCTGATCTTCTTTTGTTCTTCTTCTCCTGATTTTCTTTTTGACAACTCATGATTGCCTTTTGATCTCTTCATCTCCTCCCGTTCTTCTTCTGAACTCCTCCTCTTTTCCTCCTGATCCCATTTGATCTCCTCATGATCTCCTCTTGGTCTCCCCATGATCTTCTCTTGATCTCCTCATGATCTCCTCTTTGTCTCCTTAGAATCTCCTCTTGGTCTCCTCTTTGTCTCCTTAGAATCTCCTCATGATCGCCTCATGATCTCCTCATGATCGCCTCATGATCTCCTCTTTGTCTCCTTAGAATCTCCTCATGATCGCCTCATGATCTCCTCTTGGTCTCAGTTTCTTATCTCATTTTGATCTCCTTTTGATCTCCTCTTGATCTTCTCTTGGTCTCCTCATGATCTCTTTATTTCCTCATGAGCTCCTCATGATCTCTTCTTGGTCTAGTCCTGATCTTATTTAGTTTTTTCCCCCTGTATGTCCTCATGATCTCCCCTTGATCTACTCTTGATCTCATCTTGATCTCCTCATTGTCTCCTCATGATCTCCTCTTTGTCTCCTTATCTCCTCTTGGTCTCCTCATGATCTCTTCTTGGTCTGGTCCTGATCTTATTCCCCCCCCCCCACCCCCTGTATCTCCTCATGATCTCCTCTTGATCTCCTTATCTCCTCTTGGTCTCCTCATGATCTCTTCTTGGTCTGGTCCTGATCTTATCCCCCCCCCCCAGTATCTCCTCATGATCTCCTCTTGATCTCCTCTTGGTCTCCTCATGACCTCTTCTTGGTCTGGTCCTGATCTTATTTTTTCCCCTGTATGTCCTCATAGTCTCCTCTTGATCTCCTTATATCCTCTTTGTCTCCTCATGATCTCTTCTTGGTCTGGTCCTGGTCTTATTTAGTCTTTTCCCTGTATCTCCTCATGATCTCCTTCTGACCATAATACATAGAGGAGGTGGAGGACAATTATGTTACATGTGTCTCTAGTTCTCCCACCAGTACACTCTATTGCTTTTTCAAGATGGCCATGGGTTCAGTGTGGCTTTTTATTTCTTCTTTCTGTCTCTATAATGGCCAGGTACACAGACCTAGTGTTCCAGAAGCTTCTCACAAAGTGGCAGATCTTTCTCCTGATTCATACTGATCCCTATGGGTGTTCAGCTGACGGCAGGCTTTATGATCCCGTCATTCCTCGGGGTTGTCCATTTGGGACAGTACCTGGGACAGCTCAGCTCCAATATACACTTCATGCTTCATTGATTTGGCCATTGGGTCGGTTTCTCATTACTGTGAAATTTCCAGTTTACACCAGCAAAATGACAAAAGTGACACAACAGGGATCCTCAGTGTACATGTCCACATGCCTCTTCAGTAACACCTGGATGACCTACCTAGACATCTGCAGAACATTGCTCTGTCTGCTCTACCTCTCACCATATATTGCCCTAACCTGCAGAGCATCCCCTTCTGTAGCTCATTCTACTTGGCCAGGTATGGACTCACCGGCTGATGATGTGGATTGGGTAGAGAACGGGCACCTCATGTTCTGTGCTGCTGGAGGTTATATTTCCGTCACTGTCAAAAGATGATAAAATGACAAACTGTGAACCTGAGGACGGATCTCCCACATCCCTGGTGAGCAGGTGGTGCAGCTCTTACCTTGTCACATTGATGGCCAGGAGAATGTGGTCGGCCCAGGACATGTTGGAAGCGATGCTGAACATGATCTGGATAACGGCCTGAGGAGCAGGGAGAAATGCTCTAAACATGGTTCCCTTGTGCGGCTAGGCCCCCTTCTCCATCACTAGTGCCCCCCCCCATTTCCATCACTAGTGCCCCCCTTCCATCACTAGTGCCCCCCAGTCTCCATCACTAGTGCCCCCCAGTCTCAATCACTACTGCCCCCCGTCTCCATCACTAGTGCCCCCCAGTCTCCATCACTAGTGCCCCCCAGTCTCCATCACTAGTGCCCCCCAGTCTACATTACTAGTGCCCCCCAGTCTCCATCACTAGTGCCCCCCAGTCTCCATCACTAGTGCCCCCCAGTCTCCATCACTGGTGCCCCCCAGTCTCCATCACTAGTGCCCCCCGTCTCCATCACTAGTGCCCCCCGTCTCCATCACTAGTGCCCCCCAGTCTACATTACTAGTGCCCCCCAGTCTCCATCACTAGTGCCCCCCAGTCTCCATCACTAGTGCCCCCCAGTCTACATTACTAGTGCCCCCCAGTCTCCATCACTAGTGCCCCCCAGTCTCCATCACTAGTGCCCCCCAGTCTCCATCACTGGTGCCCCCCAGTCTCCATCACTAGTGCCCCCCGTCTCCATCACTAGTGCCCCCCGTCTCCATCACTAGTGCCCCCCCGTCTCCATCACTAGTGCCCCCGCCTCTATCACTAGTGCCCCCCGTCTCCATCACTGGTGCCCCCCAGTCTCCATCACTAGTGCCCCCCCTCTACATCACTAGTGCCCCCCGTCTCCATCATTTGTGTCCCCGCCTCTATCACTAGTGCCCCCCGTCTCCATCACTGGTGCCCCCCAGTCTCCATCACTAGTGCCCTCCGTCTCCATCACTAGTGCCCCCGTCTCCATCACTAGTGCCCCCCGTCTCCATCACTAGTGCCCCCGCCTCTATCACTAGTGCCCCCGCCTCTATTACAAGTGCCCCCTGTCTCCATCACTAGTCCCCCCCCATCACTAGTGCCCCCCATCACTAGTGCCCCCATCACTAGTGCCCCCCGTCTCCATCACTTGCGTCGCCCGCCTCCATCATTAGTGCCCCCTGCCTCCATCATTAGTGCCCCCGCCTCCATCACTAGTGCCTCCGGCCTCAATCACTAGTGCCCCCCCCTTCCATCACTAGTGCCCCTGTCTCCATCACTAGTGCCCCCCAGTCTACATCACTAGTGCCCCCCAGTCTCCATCACTAGTGCCCCCCAGTCTCCATCACTAGTGCCCCCCAGTCTCCATCACTAGTGCCCCCCGTCTCCATCACTGGTGCCCCCCAGTCTCTATCACTAGTGCCCCCCGTCTCTATCACTAGTGCCCCCCGTCTCCATCACTAGTGCCCCCGCCTCTATCACTAGTGCCCCCCGTCTCCATCACTGGTGCCCCCCGTCTCCATCACTAGTGCCCCCCGTCTCCATCACTGGTGCCCCCCAGTCTCCATCACTAGTGCCCCCCGTCTCCATCACTAGTGCCCCCCGTCTCCATCACTAGTGCCCCCGCCTCTATCACTGGTGCCCCCCAGTCTCCATCACTGGTGCCCCCGCCTCTATCACAAGTGCCCCCGCCTCTATCACAAGTGCCCCCTGTCTCCATCACTAGTCCCCCCCCATCACTAGTGCCCCCCATCACTAGTGCCCCCATCACTAGTGCCCCCCGTCTCCATCACTTGCGTCGCCCGCCTCCATCATTAGTGCCCCCTGCCTCCATCATTAGTGCCCCCGCCTCCATCACTAGTGCCTCCGGCCTCAATCACTAGTGCCCCCCCCTTTCATCACTAGTGCCCCTGTCTCCATCTCTAGTGCCCCCCCCTCCATCACTAGTGCCCCTGTCTCCATCTCTAGTGCCACCCTTCCATCTTGTCTAACCTTGACTCTTCTCCTCAGATAAGGGTGGCTGACATTACACATCAGTATTTGCTCCATGACGTCACTACACACCACAGAGATCCGCTGAGAGGCCTAAAGACAGGAGGAGGACATGGTTAGTGCTCATATATCCTATATATATTATATATATCACACACATATACATCATATAGACAGGAGGAGGACATGGTTAGTGATCATATATCCTATATATATCATATATCACACACATATACATCATATAGACAGGGGGAGGACATGGTTAGTGATCATATATCCTATATATCATATATCACACACATATACATCATATAGACAGGGGGAGGACATGGTTAGTGATCATATATCCTATATATATCATATATCACACACATATTGTCACGATGCCGGCTGGCAGGTAGTGGATCCTCTGTGCCAGAGAGGGATTGGCGTGGACCGTGCTAGAGGATCGGTTCTAAGTCACTACTGGTTTTCACCAGAGCCCGCCGCAAAGCGGGATGGTCTTGCTGCGGCGGTAGTGACCAGGTCGTATCCCCTAGCAACGGCTCAACCTCTCTGGCTGCTGAAGATAGGCGCGGTACAAGGGAGTAGACAGAAGCAAGGTCGGACGTAGCAGAAGGTCGGGGCAGGCAGCAAGGATCGTAGTCAGGGGCAACGGCAGAAGGTCTGGAATCACAGGCAAGGAACACACAAGGAACGCTTTCACTGGCACTAGGGCAACAAGATCCGGCGAGGGAGTGAAGGGGAAGTGAGGTGATATAGGGAAGTGCACAGGTGTAAACACTAATTGGAACCACTGCACCAATCAGCGGTGCAGTGGCCCTTTAAATCGCAAAGACCCGGCGCGCGCGCGCCCTAGGGAGCGGGGCCGCGCGCGCCGGGACAGAACTGACGGGGAGCGAGTAAGGTACGGGAGCCGGGGTGCGCATCGCGAGCGGGCGCTACCCGCATCGCGAATCGCATCCCGGCCGGAGGTAGTAACGCAGCGCCCCGGGTCCGTGGAACCGACCGGGGCGCTGCAGTGAGGGAAGTGTAGCGAGCGCTCCGGGGAGGAGCGGGGACCCGGAGCGCTCGGCGTAACAGTACCCCCCCCCTTGGGTCTCCCCCTCTTCTTGGGGCCTGAGAACCTGAGGATCAGACTTTTGTCCAGGATATTGTCCTCAGGTTCCCAGGACCTCTCTTCTGGACCACAACCCTCCCAATCCACTAAAAAAAAAGTTCTTCCCCTGACCTTTTTAGAGGCCAAAATCTCTTTGACAGAGAAGATGTCCGAGGAGCCGGAAACAGGAGTGGGAGGAACAGATTTAGGAGAAAAACGGTTGAGGATGAGAGGTTTAAGAAGAGAGACGTGAAAGGCATTAGGGATACGAAGAGAAGGAGGAAGAAGAAGTTTGTAAGAGACAGGATTAATTTGACACAAAACTTTAAAAGGACCAAGATAGCGTGGTCCCAACTTATAGCTCGGGACACGGAAACGGACATATTTAGCGGAGAGCCATACCTTGTCTCCAGGGGAAAAAATGGGAGGAGCTCTTCTTTTCTTATCTGCGAATCTCTTCATGCGAGAAGAAGCCTGTAAGAGAGAATTTTGGGTCTCTTTCCATATGGTGGAAAGATCACGAGAAATTTCATCCACAGCGGGCAGACCAGAGGGCAAGGGGGTAGGGAGGGGGGGAAGAGGGTGACGGCCGTACACCACGAAAAACGGAGATTTGGAGGAAGATTCAGAGATTCTGAAATTATACGAGAATTCGGCCCAAGGTAGAAGATCTGCCCAGTCATCCTGGCGGGAGGAAACAAAATGTCGTAAATAGTCACCCAAGATCTGGTTAATTCTCTCTACTTGTCCATTGGATTGAGGATGGTATGCAGAAGAAAAATTTAATTTAATCTTGAGTTGTTTACAGAGAGCCCTCCAGAATTTAGACACAAATTGGACGCCTCTATCCGAGACGATCTGTGTAGGCAACCCGTGAAGACGAAAAATGTGTACAAAAAATTGTTTAGCCAACTGAGGCGCTGAAGGAAGACCAGGAAGAGGGATGAAATGTGCCATTTTGGAGAATCGATCAACGACCACCCAAATAACAGTGTTGCCATGGGATGGGGGTAAGTCAGTAATAAAATCCATACCAATCAGAGACCAAGGTTGTTCGGGGACAGGTAGAGGATGAAGAAAACCAGCGGGCTTCTGGCGAGGAGTCTTATCCCGGGCACAGATAGTGCAGGCTCGCACAAAGTCCACCACATCAGTCTCTAGAGTCGGCCACCAATAGAAGCGAGAGATGAGTTGCACAGATTTCTTGATGCCCGCATGACCTGCGAGATGGGAGGAGTGACCCCATTTGAGGATCCCAAGGCGTTGGCGTGGAGAAACAAAGGTCTTTCCTGGAGGAGTTTGCCTGATGGAGGCTGGAGAAGTGGAAATCAGGCAGTCAGGAGGAATGATGTGTTGAGGAGAGAGTTCAATTTCAGAGGCATCTGAGGAACGAGAGAGAGCATCGGCCCTAATGTTTTTATCAGCAGGCCGAAAGTGAATTTCAAAATTAAATCGGGCAAAGAACAGAGACCACCTGGCCTGACGAGGATTCAGCCGTTGGGCAGACTGGAGGTAGGAGAGGTTCTTGTGATCGGTGTAAATAATAACTGGAAATCTTGATCCCTCCAGCAGATGCCTCCATTCCTCAAGTGCTAATTTAATGGCTAGAAGCTCTCGATCCCCGATGGAGTAGTTCCTCTCCGCCGGAGAGAAGGTCCTGGAAAAAAAACCACAAGTAACAGCATGCCCGGAAGAGTTTTTTTGTAGAAGGACAGCTCCAGCTCCCACTGAGGAGGCATCAACCTCCAATAGGAAGGGTTTAGATGGGTCAGGTCTGGAGAGCACGGGAGCCGAAGAAAAGGCAGACTTGAGTCGTTTAAAGGCGTCTTCCGCTTGAGGAGGCCAAGACTTGGGATCGGCATTTTTTTTTGTTAAAGCCACAATAGGAGCCACAATGGTAGAAAAATGTGGAATAAATTGCCTGTAATAATTGGCGAACCCCAAAAAACGTTGGATGGCACGGAGTCCGGAGGGGCGTGGCCAATCTAAGACGGCAGAGAGTTTATCTGGGTCCATTTGTAGTCCCTGGCCAGAGACCAAGTATCCTAGAAAAGGAAGAGATTGGCATTCAAACAGACATTTCTCTATTTTGGCATAGAGTTGATTATCACGAAGTCTCTGAAGAACCATACGGACATGCTGGCGGTGTTCTTCAAGATTGGCAGAAAAAATCAGGATATCGTCCAGATATACAACAACACAGGAGTATAGTAGATCACGAAAAATTTCATTAACAAAGTCTTGGAAGACGGCAGGGGCGTTGCATAGACCAAAGGGCATGACCAGATACTCAAAGTGTCCATCTCTGGTGTTAAATGCCGTTTTCCATTCATCCCCCTCTCTGATGCGGATGAGATTATAAGCACCTCTTAAGTCCAGTTTGGTAAAAATATGGGCACCTTGGAGACGATCAAAGAGTTCAGAGATGAGGGGTAGGGGGTAGCGGTTCTTAACCGTGATTTTATTAAGACCGCGGTAGTCAATGCAAGGACGTAGAGAGCCATCTTTTTTGGACACAAAGAAAAATCCGGCTCCGGCAGGAGAGGAGGATTTACGGATAAAGCCCTTTTTTAAATTTTCTTGGACGTATTCAGACATGGCAAGAGTCTCTGGGACGGACAGAGGATAGATTCTGCCCCGGGGTGGAGTAGTGCCCGGGAGGAGGTCAATGGGACAATCATAAGGCCTGTGAGGAGGTAGAGTCTCAGCTTGTTTTTTGCAAAAAACGTCCGCAAAGTCCATATAGGCCTTAGGGAGACCGGTTACATGAGGAAGCACAGGGACACGGCAAGGTTTACTGGGAACCGGTTTTAAGCAGTCCTTGGAACAAGAGGGCCCCCAACTCTTGATCTCCCCAGTGGACCAATCCAGGATTGGGGAATGGAGTTGAAGCCAGGGAAGTCCAAGAAGGATTTCAGAAGTGCAATTGGGGAGGACCAACAGTTCAATCCTCTCGTGATGAGATCCGATGCACATTAGAAGGGGCTCCGTGCGGAAACGTATAGTACAGTCCAATCTTTCATTGTTTACACAATTGATGTAGAGGGGTCTGGCGAGACTGGTCACCGGGATGTTGAACCTGTTGACGAGAGAGGCTAAGATGAAATTTCCTGCAGATCCAGAGTCCAAGAAGGCCACAGCAGAGAAGGAGAAGGCAGAGGCAGACATCCGCACAGGCACAGTAAGACGTGGAGAAGCAGAGTAGACATCAAGGACTGTCTCACCTTTGTGCGGAGTCAGCGGACGTCTTTCCAGGCGGGGAGGACGGATAGGACAATCCTTCAGGAAGTGTTCGGTACTAGCACAGTACAGGCAGAGATTCTCCATGCGGCGTCGTGTCCTCTCTTGGGGTGTCAGGCGAGACCGGTCGACCTGCATAGCCTCCACGGCGGGAGGCACAGGAACAGATTGCAGGGGACCAGAGGAGAGAGGAGCCGGGGAGAAGAAACGCCTCGTGCGAACAGAGTCCATATCCTGGCGGAGCTCCTGACGCCGTTCGGAAAAACGCATGTCAATGCGAGTGGCAAGATGGATGAGTTCATGTAGGTTAGCAGGGATTTCTCGTGCGGCCAGAACATCTTTAATGTTGCTGGATAGGCCTTTTTTAAAGGTCGCGCAGAGTGCCTCATTATTCCAGGATAATTCTGAAGCAAGGGTACGGAACTGTACGGCATACTCGCCAACGGAAGAATTACCCTGGACCAGGTTCAACAGGGCAGTCTCAGCAGAAGAGGCTCGGGCAGGTTCCTCAAAGACACTTCGAATTTCCGAGAAGAAGGAGTGTACAGAGGCAGTGACGGGGTCATTGCGGTCCCAGAGCGGTGTGGCCCAAGCCAGGGCTTTTCCAGACAGCAGGCTGACTACGAAAGCCACCTTAGACCTTTCAGTGGGGAACTGGTCCGACATCATCTCCAAGTGTAATGAACATTGGGAAAGAAAGCCACGGCAAAACTTAGAGTCCCCATCAAATTTATCCGGCAAGGATAGTCGTATTCCAGAAGCGGCCACTCGCTGCGGAGGAGGTACAGGAGCTGGCGGAGGAGATGATTGCTGGAGCTGTGGTAGTAACTGTTGTAGCATAACAGTCAGTTGAGACAGCTGTTGGCCTTGTTGCGCAATCTGTTGTGACTGCTGGGCGACCACCGTGGTGAGGTCAGCGACAACTGGCAGAGGAACTTCAGCGGGATCCATGGCCGGATCTACTGTCACGATGCCGGCTGGCAGGTAGTGGATCCTCTGTGCCAGAGAGGGATTGGCGTGGACCGTGCTAGAGGATCGGTTCTAAGTCACTACTGGTTTTCACCAGAGCCCGCCGCAAAGCGGGATGGTCTTGCTGCGGCGGTAGTGACCAGGTCGTATCCCCTAGCAACGGCTCAACCTCTCTGGCTGCTGAAGATAGGCGCGGTACAAGGGAGTAGACAGAAGCAAGGTCGGACGTAGCAGAAGGTCGGGGCAGGCAGCAAGGATCGTAGTCAGGGGCAACGGCAGAAGGTCTGGAATCACAGGCAAGGAACACACAAGGAACGCTTTCACTGGCACTAGGGCAACAAGATCCGGCGAG
The DNA here is from genome assembly GCF_029499605.1 of Hyla sarda. Classification (NCBI taxonomy): domain Eukaryota; kingdom Metazoa; phylum Chordata; class Amphibia; order Anura; family Hylidae; genus Hyla; species Hyla sarda. Next base: position 377,146 of record NW_026609218.1, read on the forward strand.
GGAGTGAAGGGGAAGTGAGGTGATATAGGGAAGTGCACAGGTGTAAACACTAATTGGAACCACTGCACCAATCAGCGGTGCAGTGGCCCTTTAAATCGCAAAGACCCGGCGCGCGCGCGCCCTAGGGAGCGGGGCCGCGCGCGCCGGGACAGAACTGACGGGGAGCGAGTAAGGTACGGGAGCCGGGGTGCGCATCGCGAGCGGGCGCTACCCGCATCGCGAATCGCATCCCGGCCGGAGGTAGTAACGCAGCGCCCCGGGTCCGTGGAACCGACCGGGGCGCTGCAGTGAGGGAAGTGTAGCGAGCGCTCCGGGGAGGAGCGGGGACCCGGAGCGCTCGGCGTAACACATATACATCATATAGACAGGAGGAGGACATGGTTAGTGATCATATATCCTATATATCATATATCACACACATATATATCATATATACAGGAGGAGGACATGGTTAGTGATCATATATCCTATATATATCATATATCACACACATATATATCATATAGACAGGGGGAGGACATGGTTAGTGATCATATATCCTATATATATCATATATCACACATATATACATCATATAGACAGGAGGAGGACATGGTTAGTGATCATATATCCTATATATCATATATCACACACATATACATCATATAGACAGGAGGAGGACATGGTTAGTGATCATATATCCTATATATATTATATATCACACACATATACATCATATATACAGGGGGAGGACATGGTTAGTGATCATATATCCTATATATATTATATATCACACACATATACATCATATAGACAGGAGGAGGACATGGTTAGTGATCATATATCCTATATATATCATATATCACACATATATACATCATATAGACAGGAGGAGGACATGGTTAGTGATCATATATCCTATATATATTATATATCACACATATATACATCATATAGACAGGAGGAGGACATGGTTAGTGATCATATATCCTATATATCATATATCACACATATACATCATATATACAGGAGGAGGACATGGTTAGTGATCATATATCCTATATATCATATATCACACACATATACATCATATAGACAGGAGGAGGACATGGTTAGTGATCATATATCCTATATATATTATATATCACACACATATACATCATATAGACAGGAGGAGGACATGGTTAGTGATCATATATCCTATATATATTATATATCACACACATATACATCATATAGACAGGAGGAGGACATGGTTAGTGATCATATATCCTATATATTATATATCACACACATATACATCATATAGACAGGAGGAGGACATGGTTAGTGATCATATATCCTATATATATTATATATCACACACATATACATCATATAGACAGGAGGAGGACATGGTTAGTGATCATATATCCTATATATATTATATATCACACACATATACATCATATAGACAGGAGGAGGACATGGTTAGTGATCATATATCCTATATATTATATATCACACACATATACATCATATAGACAGGAGGAGGACATGGTTAGTGATCATATATCCTATATATATTATATATCACACACATATACATCATATAGACAGGAGGAGGACATGGTTAGTGATCATATATCCTATATATATCATATATCACACACATATACATCATATATACAGGAGGAGGACATGGTTAGTGATCATATATCCTATATATATCATATATCACACACATATACATCATATAGACAGGAGGAGGACATGGTTAGTGATCATATATCCTATATATATCATATATCACACACATATACATCATATAGACAGGAGGAGGACATGGTTAGTGATCATATATCCTATATATATTATATATCACACACATATACATCATATAGACAGGAGGAGGACATGGTTAGTGATCATATATCCTATATATATCATATATCACACACATATACATCATATAGACAGGGGGAGGACATGGTTAGTGATCATATATCCTATATATTATATATCACACACATATACATCATATAGACAGGAGGAGGACATGGTTAGTGATCATATATCCTATATATCATATATCACATACATATACATCATATAGACAGGGGGAGGACACGGTTAGTGATCATATATCCTATATATCATATATCACACACATATACATCATATAGACAGGGGGAGGACATGGTTAGTGATCATATATCCTATATATCATATATCACACACATATACATCATATAGACAGGAGGAGGACATGGTTAGTGATCATATATCCTATATATATTATATATCACACACATATACATCATATAGACAGGAGGAGGACATGGTTAGTGATCATATATCCTATATATATCATATATCACACACATATACATCATATAGACAGGAGGAGGACATGGTTAGTGCTCATATATCCTATATATCATATATCATACACATATACATCATATAGACAGGGGGAGGACATGGTTAGTGCTCATATATCCTATATATCATATATCACACACATATACATCATATAGACAGGAGGAGGACATGGTTAGTGATCATATATCCTATATATATTATATATCACACACATATATATCATATAGACAGGAGGAGGACATGGTTAGTGATCATATATCCTATATATATCATATATCACACACATATACATCATATAGACAGGGGGAGGACATGGTTAGTGATCATATATCCTATATATATTATATATCACACACATATATATCATATAGACAGGAGGAGGACATGGTTAGTGATCATATATCCTATATATATCATATATCACACACATATACATCATATAGACAGGAGGAGGACATGGTTAGTGATCATATATCCTATATATCATATATCACACACATATACATCATATAGACAGGAGGAGGACATGGTTAGTGATCATATATCCTATATATATCATATATCACACACATATATATCATATAGACAGGGGGAGGACATGGTTAGTGATCATATATCCTATATATATCATATATCACACACATATACATCATATAGACAGGAGGAGGACATGGTTAGTGATCATATATCCTATATATATCATATATCACACACATATACATCATATAGACAGGAGGAGGACATGGTTAGTGATCATATATCCTATATATATCATATATCACACACATATATATCATATAGACAGGGGGAGGACATGGTTAGTGATCATATATCCTATATATATCATATATCACACACATATACATCATATAGACAGGAGGAGGACATGGTTAGTGATCATATATCCTATATATTATATATCACACACATATACATCATATAGACAGGAGGAGGACATGGTTAGTGATCATATATCCTATATATTATATATCACACACATATACATCATATAGACAGGGGGAGGACATGGTTAGTGATCATATATCCTATATATCATATATCACACATATATACATCATATAGACAGGAGGAGGACATGGTTAGTGATCATATATCCTATATATCATATATCACACACATATATATCATATATACAGGAGGAGGACATGGTTAGTGATCATATATCCTATATATATCATATATCACACACATATATATCATATAGACAGGGGGAGGACATGGTTAGTGATCATATATCCTATATATATCATATATCACACATATATACATCATATAGACAGGAGGAGGACATGGTTAGTGATCATATATCCTATATATATTATATATCACACATATATACATCATATAGACAGGAGGAGGACATGGTTAGTGATCATATATCCTATATATCATATATCACACACATATACATCATATAGACAGGAGGAGGACATGGTTAGTGATCATATATCCTATATATATTATATATCACACACATATACATCATATATACAGGGGGAGGACATGGTTAGTGATCATATATCCTATATATATTATATATCACACACATATACATCATATAGACAGGAGGAGGACATGGTTAGTGATCATATATCCTATATATATCATATATCACACATATATACATCATATAGACAGGAGGAGGACATGGTTAGTGATCATATATCCTATATATATTATATATCACACATATATACATCATATAGACAGGAGGAGGACATGGTTAGTGATCATATATCCTATATATCATATATCACACATATACATCATATATACAGGAGGAGGACATGGTTAGTGATCATATATCCTATATATCATATATCACACACATATACATCATATAGACAGGAGGAGGACATGGTTAGTGATCATATATCCTATATATATTATATATCACACACATATACATCATATAGACAGGAGGAGGACATGGTTAGTGATCATATATCCTATATATATTATATATCACACACATATACATCATATAGACAGGAGGAGGACATGGTTAGTGATCATATATCCTATATATTATATATCACACACATATACATCATATAGACAGGAGGAGGACATGGTTAGTGATCATATATCCTATATATATTATATATCACACACATATACATCATATAGACAGGAGGAGGACATGGTTAGTGATCATATATCCTATATATATTATATATCACACACATATACATCATATAGACAGGAGGAGGACATGGTTAGTGATCATATATCCTATATATTATATATCACACACATATACATCATATAGACAGGAGGAGGACATGGTTAGTGATCATATATCCTATATATATTATATATCACACACATATACATCATATAGACAGGAGGAGGACATGGTTAGTGATCATATATCCTATATATATCATATATCACACACATATACATCATATATACAGGAGGAGGACATGGTTAGTGATCATATATCCTATATATATCATATATCACACACATATACATCATATAGACAGGAGGAGGACATGGTTAGTGATCATATATCCTATATATATCATATATCACACACATATACATCATATAGACAGGAGGAGGACATGGTTAGTGATCATATATCCTATATATATTATATATCACACACATATACATCATATAGACAGGAGGAGGACATGGTTAGTGATCATATATCCTATATATATTATATATCACACACATATACATCATATAGACAGGAGGAGGACATGGTTAGTGCTCATATATCCTATATATATTATATATCACACACATATACATCATATAGACAGGAGGAGGACATGGTTAGTGATCATATATCCTATATATATCATATATCACACACATATACATCATATAGACAGGGGGAGGACATGGTTAGTGATCATATATCCTATATATTATATATCACACACATATACATCATATAGACAGGAGGAGGACATGGTTAGTGATCATATATCCTATATATCATATATCACATACATATACATCATATAGACAGGGGGAGGACACGGTTAGTGATCATATATCCTATATATCATATATCACACACATATACATCATATAGACAGGGGGAGGACATGGTTAGTGATCATATATCCTATATATCATATATCACACACATATACATCATATAGACAGGAGGAGGACATGGTTAGTGATCATATATCCTATATATATTATATATCACACACATATACATCATATAGACAGGAGGAGGACATGGTTAGTGATCATATATCCTATATATATCATATATCACACACATATACATCATATAGACAGGAGGAGGACATGGTTAGTGCTCATATATCCTATATATCATATATCATACACATATACATCATATAGACAGGGGGAGGACATGGTTAGTGCTCATATATCCTATATATCATATATCACACACATATACATCATATAGACAGGAGGAGGACATGGTTAGTGATCATATATCCTATATATATTATATATCACACACATATATATCATATAGACAGGAGGAGGACATGGTTAGTGATCATATATCCTATATATATCATATATCACACACATATACATCATATAGACAGGGGGAGGACATGGTTAGTGATCATATATCCTATATATATTATATATCACACACATATATATCATATAGACAGGAGGAGGACATGGTTAGTGATCATATATCCTATATATATCATATATCACACACATATACATCATATAGACAGGAGGAGGACATGGTTAGTGATCATATATCCTATATATCATATATCACACACATATACATCATATAGACAGGAGGAGGACATGGTTAGTGATCATATATCCTATATATATCATATATCACACACATATATATCATATAGACAGGGGGAGGACATGGTTAGTGATCATATATCCTATATATATCATATATCACACACATATACATCATATAGACAGGAGGAGGACATGGTTAGTGATCATATATCCTATATATATCATATATCACACACATATACATCATATAGACAGGAGGAGGACATGGTTAGTGATCATATATCCTATATATATCATATATCACACACATATATATCATATAGACAGGGGGAGGACATGGTTAGTGATCATATATCCTATATATATCATATATCACACACATATACATCATATAGACAGGAGGAGGACATGGTTAGTGATCATATATCCTATATATTATATATCACACACATATACATCATATAGACAGGAGGAGGACATGGTTAGTGATCATATATCCTATATATTATATATCACACACATATACATCATATAGACAGGGGGAGGACATGGTTAGTGATCATATATCCTATATATCATATATCACACATATATACATCATATAGACAGGAGGAGGACATGGTTAGTGATCATATATCCTATATATTATATATCACACACATATACATCATATAGACAGGGGGAGGACATGGTTAGTGATCATATATCCTATATATTATATATCACACACATATACATCATATAGACAGGGGGAGGACATGGTTAGTGATCATATATCCTATATATCATATATCACACATATATACATCATATAGACAGGAGGAGGACATGGTTAGTGATCATATATCCTATATATTATATATCACACATATATACATCATATAGACAGGGGGAGGACATGGTTAGTGATCATATATCCTATATATATCATATATCACACACATATACATCATATAGACAGGAGGAGGACATGGTTAGTGATCATATATCCTATATATATATCATATATCACACACATATACATCATATAGACAGGGGGAGGACATGGTTAGTGATCATATATCCTATATATCATATATCACACACATATACATCATATAGACAGGAGGAGGACATGGTTAGTGATCATATATCCTATATATATATCATATATCACACACATATACATCATATAGACAGGGGGAGGACATGGTTAGTGATCATATATCCTATATATCATATATCACACACATATACATCATATAGACAGGAGGAGGACATGGTTAGTGATCATATATCCTATATATATCATATATCACACACATATATATCATATATACAGGAGGAGGACATGGTTAGTGATCATATATCCTATATATCATATATCATACACATATACATCATATATACAGGAGGAGGACATGGTTAGTGATCATATATCCTATATATCATATATCACACACATATACATCATATAGACAGGAGGAGGACATGGTTAGTGATCATATATCCTATATATATTATATATCACACACATATACATCATATAGACAGGAGGAGGACATGGTTAGTGATCATATATCCTATATATCATATATCACACACATATACATCATATAGACAGGGGGAGGACATGGTTAGTGATCATATATCCTATATATATCATATATCACACACATATACATCATATAGACAGGGGAGGACATGGTTAGTGATCATATATCCTATATATATCATATATCACACACATATACATCATATAGACAGGGGGAGGACATGGTTAGTGATCATATATCCTATATCACACACATATATATCATATAGACAGGAGGAGGACATGGTTAGTGATCATATATCCTATATATATCATATATCACACACATATACATCATATAGACAGGGGGAGGACATGGTTAGTGATCATATATCCTATATATTATATATCACACACATATACATCATATAGAAAGGAGGAGGACATGGTTCGTGATCATATTTCCTATATATCATATATCACACATATATACATCATATAGACAGGAGGAGGACATGGTTAGTGATCATATATCCTATATATATATCATATATCACACACATATATATCATATAGACAGGAGGAGGACATGGTTAGTGATCATATATCCTATATATATCATATATCACACACATATACATCATATAGACAGGGGGAGGACATGGTTAGTGATCATATATCCTATATATCATATATCACACACATATACATCATATAGACAGGGGGAGGACATGGTTAGTGATCATATATCCTATATATCACACACATATATATCATATAGACAGGAGGAGGACATGGTTAGTGATCATATATCCTATATATATTATATATCACACACATATACATCATATAGACAGGAGGAGGACATGGTTAGTGATCATATATCCTATATATATCATATATCACACACATATACATCATATAGACAGGGGGAGGACATGGTTAGTGATCATATATCCTATATATATCATATATCACACACATATACATCATATAGACAGGGGGAGGACATGGTTAGTGATCATATATCCTATATATCATATATCACACACATATATATCATATAGACAGGAGGAGGACATGGTTAGTGATCATATATCCTATATATATTATATATCACACACATATACATCATATAGACAGGAGGAGGACATGGTTAGTGATCATATATCCTATATATCATATATCACACACATATACATCATATAGACAGGGGGAGGACATGGTTAGTGATCATATATCCTATATATATTATATATCACACACATATACATCATATAGACAGGGGGAGGACATGGTTAGTGATCATATATCCTATATATATCATATATCACACACATATATATCATATAGACAGGAGGAGGACATGGTTAGTGATCATATATCCTATATATATCATATATCACACACATATACATCATATATACAGGGGGAGGACATGGTTAGTGATCATATATCCTATATATATCATATATCACACACATATATATCATATAGACAGGGGGAGGACATGGTTAGTGCTCATATATCCTATATATATTATATATCACACACATATACATCATATAGACAGGGGGAGGACATGGTTAGTGATCATATATCCTATATATATCATATATCACACACATATACATCATATAGACAGGGGGAGGACATTGTTAGTGATCATATATCCTATATATTATATATCACACACATATATATCATATAGACAGGAGGAGGACATGGTTAGTGATCATATATCCTATATATCATATATCACACACATATACATCATATAGACAGGAGGAGGACATGGTTAGTGATCATATATCCTATATATATTATATATCACACACATATACATCATATAGACAGGAGGAGGACATGGTTAGTGATCATATATCCTATATATCATATATCACACACATATACATCATATAGACAGGGGGAGGACATGGTTAGTGATCATATATCCTATATATATTATATATCACACACATATACATCATATAGACAGGAGGAGGACATGGTTAGTGATCATATATCCTATATATCATATATCACATACATATACATCATATAGACAGGGGGAGGACACGGTTAGTGATCATATATCCTATATATCATATATCACACACATATACATCATATAGACAGGGGGAGGACATGGTTAGTGATCATATATCCTATATATCATATATCACACACATATACATCATATATACAGGAGGAGGACATGGTTAGTGATCATATATCCTATATATCATATATCACACACATATACATCATATAGACAGGAGGAGGACATGGTTAGTGATCATATATCCTATATATTATATATCACACACATATACATCATATAGACAGGGGGAGGACATGGTTAGTGATCATATATCCTATATATTATATATCACACACATATACATCATATAGACAGGGGGAGGACATGGTTAGTGATCATATATCCTATATATATTATATATCACACACATATACATCATATAGACAGGAGGAGGACATGGTTAGTGATCATATATCCTATATATATTATATATCACACACATATACATCATATAGACAGGGGGAGGACATGGTTAGTGATCATATATCCTATATATATCATATATCACACACATATACATCATATATACAGGGGGAGGACATGGTTAGTGATCATATATCCTATATATATCATATATCACACACATATACATCATATAGACAGGGGGAGGACATGGTTAGTGATCATATATCCTATATATCATATATCACACACATATATATCATATAGACAGGAGGAGGACATGGTTAGTGATCATATATCCTATATATATCATATATCACACACATATATATCATATAGACAGGAGGAGGACATGGTTAGTGATCATATATCCTATATATATTATATATCACACACATGGTTATATATCCTATATATCATATATCACACACATATACATCATATAGACAGGGGGAGGACATGGTTAGTGATCATATATCCTATATATCATATATCACACACATATACATCATATATACAGGGGGAGGACATGGTTAGTGATCATATATCCTATATATATTATATATCACACACATATACATCATATAGACAGGAGGAGGACATGGTTAGTGATCATATATCCTATATATATTATATATCACACACATATACATCATATAGACAGGAGGAGGACATGGTTAGTGATCATATATCCTATATATATATCATATATCACACACATATACATCATATAGACAGGAGGAGGACATGGTTAGTGATCATATATCCTATATATATTATATATCACACACATATACATCATATAGACAGGAGGAGGACATGGTAAGTGATCATATATCCTATATATATTATATATCACACACATATACATCATATAGACAGGAGGAGGACATGGTGAGTGATCATATATCCTATATATCATATATCACACACATATATATCATATAGACAGGGGGAGGACATGGTTAGTGATCATATATCCTATATATATCATATATCACACACATATACATCATATAGACAGGAGGAGGACATGGTTAGTGATCATATATCCTATATATATTATATATCACACACATATACATCATATAGACAGGGGGAGGACATGGTTAGTGATCATATATCCTATATATCATATATCACACACATATACATCATATAGACAGGGGGAGGACATGGTTAGTGATCATATATCCTATATATATCATATATCACACACATATACATCATATAGACAGGAGGAGGACATGGTTAGTGATCATATATCCTATATATATCATATATCACACATATATACATCATATAGACAGGAGGAGGACATGGTTAGTGCTCATATATCCTATATATCATATATCACACACATATACATCATATAGACAGGAGGAGGACATGGTTAGTGATCATATATCCTATATATCATATATCACACACATATATATCATATATACAGGAGGAGGACATGGTTAGTGATCATATATCCTATATATATCATATATCACACACATATATATCATATAGACAGGAGGAGGACATGGTTAGTGATCATATATCCTATATATCATATATCACACACATATATATCATATAGACAGGAGGAGGACATGGTTAGTGATCATATATCCTATATATATCATATATCACACACATATACATCATATAGACAGGGGGAGGACATGGTTAGTGATCATATATCCTATATATATTATATATCACACACATATACATCATATAGACAGGGGGAGGACACGGTTAGTGATCATATATCCTATATATCATATATCACACACATATACATCATATATACAGGGGGAGGACATGGTTAGTGATCATATATCCTATATATATCATATATCACACACATATACATCATATAGACAGGAGGAGGACATGGTTAGTGATCATATATCCTATATATCATATATCACACACATATACATCATATAGACAGGGGGAGGACATGGTTAGTGATCATATATCCTATATATATTATATATCACACACATATACATCATATAGACAGGGGGAGGACATGGTTAGTGATCATATATCCTATATATCATATATCACACACATATACATCATATAGACAGGGGGAGGACATGGTTAGTGATCATATATCCTATATATTATATATCACACACATATACATCATATAGACAGGAGGAGGACATGGTTAGTGATCATATATCCTATATATATTATATATCACACACATATACATCATATAGACAGGGGGAGGACATGGTTAGTGATCATATATCCTATATATCATATATCACACACATATACATCATATAGACAGGGGGAGGACATGGTTAGTGATCATATATCCTATATATATCATATATCACACACATATACATCATATAGACAGGAGGAGGACATGGTTAGTGATCATATATCCTATATATATCATATATCACACACATATACATCATATAGACAGGAGGAGGACATGGTTAGTGATCATATATCCTATATATCATATATCACACACATATATATCATATAGACAGGAGGAGGACATGGTTAGTGATCATATATCCTATATATATCATATATCACACACATATATATCATATAGACAGGAGGAGGACATGGTTAGTGATCATATATCCTATATATCATATATCACACACATATATATCATATAGACAGGGGGAGGACATGGTTAGTGATCATATATCCTATATATATCATATATCACACACATATACATCATATAGACAGGGGGAGGACATGGTTAGTGATCATATATCCTATATATATCATATATCACACACATATACATCATATAGACAGGGGGAGGACATGGTTAGTGATCATATATCCTATATATATTATATATCACACACATATACATCATATAGACAGGGGGAGGACATGGTTAGTGATCATATATCCTATATATATTATATATCACACACATATATATCATATATACAGGAGGAGGACATGGTTAGTGATCATATATCCTATATATATCATATATCACACACATATACATCATACAGGGGGAGGACATGGTTAGTGATCATATATCCTATATATCATATATCACACACATATATATCATATATACAGGAGGAGGACATGGTTAGTGATCATATATCCTATATATCATATATCACACACATATACATCATATATACAGGGAGGAGGACATGGTTAGTGATCATATATCCTAATATATCATATATCACACACATATACATCATATAGACAGGAGGAGGACATGGTTAGTGATCATATATCCTATATATCATATATCACACACATATACATCATATAGACAGGAGGAGGACATGGTTAGTGATCATATATCCTATATATATCATATATCACACACATATATATCATATAGACAGGAGGAGGACATGGTTAGTGATCATATATCCTATATATATCATATATCACACACATATACATCATATAGACAGGGGGAGGACATGGTTAGTGATCATATATCCTATATATATCATATATCACACACATATACATCATATAGACAGGGGAGGACATGGTTAGTGATCATATATCCTATATATCACACACATATATATCATATAGACAGGAGGAGGACATGGTTAGTGATCATATATCCTATATATATTATATATCACACACATATACATCATATAGACAGGAGGAGGACATGGTTAGTGATCATATATCCTATATATATCATATATCACACACATATACATCATATAGACAGGGGGAGGACATGGTTAGTGATCATATATCCTATATATATTATATATCACACACATATACATCATATAGACAGGGGGAGGACATGGTTAGTGATCATATATCCTATATATATTATATATCACACACATATACATCATATAGACAGGAGGAGGACATGGTTAGTGATCATATATCCTATATATATCATATATCACACACATATATATCATATAGACAGGAGGAGGACATGGTTAGTGATCATATATCCTATATATCATATATCACACACATATATATCATATAGACAGGGGAGGACATGGTTAGTGATCATATATCCTATATATATCATATATCACACACATATACATCATATAGACAGGAGGAGGACATGGTTAGTGATCATATATCCTATATATATCATATATCACACACATATACATCATATAGACAGGGGAGGACATGGTTAGTGATCATATATCCTATATATCTATATCACACACATATACATCATATAGACAGGAGGAGGACATGGTTAGTGATCATATATCCTATATATCATATATCACACACATATATATCATATAGACAGGAGGAGGACATGGTTAGTGATCATATATCCTATATATCATATATCACACACATATATATCATATAGACAGGGGGAGGACATGGTTAGTGATCATATATCCTATATATATCATATATCACACACATATATATCATATAGACAGGAGGAGGACATGGTTAGTGATCATATATCCTATATATATCATATATCACACACATATATATCATATAGACAGGAGGAGGACATGGTTAGTGATCATATATCCTATATATATCATATATCACACACATATACATCATATAGACAGGGGAGGACATGGTTAGTGATCATATATCCTATATATATTATATATCACACACATATACATCATATAGACAGGAGGAGGACATGGTTAGTGATCATATATCCTATATATATCATATATCACACACATATACATCATATAGACAGGAGGAGGACATGGTTAGTGATCATATATCCTATATATATCATATATCACACACATATATATCATATAGACAGGAGGAGGACATGGTTAGTGATCATATATCCTATATATATCATATATCACACACATATACATCATATAGACAGGAGGAGGACATGGTTAGTGATCATATATCCTATATATATCATATATCACACACATATACATCATATAGACAGGGGGAGGACATGGTTAGTGATCATATATCCTATATATATCATATATCACACACATATACATCATATAGACAGGAGGAGGACATGGTTAGTGATCATATATCCTATATATATCATATATCACACACATATACATCATATAGACAGGAGGAGGACATGGTTAGTGATCATATATCCTATATATATCATATATCACACACATATATATCATATAGACAGGGGAGGACATGGTTAGTGATCATATATCCTATATATATCATATATCACACACATATACATCATATAGACAGGGAGGAGGACATGGTTAGTGATCATATATCCTATATATATACCATATATCACACACATATACATCATATAGACAGGAGGAGGACATGGTTAGTGATCATATATCCTATATATATTATATATCACACACATATACATCATATAGACAGGAGGAGGACATGGTTAGTGATCATATATCCTATATATATCATATATCACACACATATACATCATATATACAGGAGGAGGACATGGTTAGTGATCATATATCCTATATATATTATATATCACACACATATACATCATATAGACAGGGGGAGGACATGGTTAGTGATCATATATCCTATATATATCATATATCACACACATATACATCATATAGACAGGAGGGAGGACATGGTTAGTGATCATATATCCTATATATATCATATATCACACACATATACATCATATAGACAGGAGGAGGACATGGTTAGTGATCATATATCCTATATATATCATATATCACACACATATACATCATATAGACAGGGGGAGGACATGGTTAGTGATCATATATCCTATATATATCATATATCACACACATATACATCATATAGACAGGAGGAGGACATGGTTAGTGATCATATATCCTATATATATATCATATATCACTACACATATACATCATATAGACAGGGAAGGAGGACATGGTTAGTGATCATATATCCTATATATATCATATATCACACACATATACATCATATAGACAGGAGGAGGACATGGTTAGTGATCATATATCCTATATATATCATATATCACACACATATACATCATATAGACAGG